>NW_018128041.1:40580-45991 GCF_001952655.1 Monopterus albus
CTGCTGAACACTGTAGCGAATCTATAGACAAACATAAGCAAAGTAACTTAAGAGTGAAGTTACATAATGACAGTACAGTGCTGTCAGCAGAAGCGCACAAACCTCCACTTCCATGACTGTTGTTTTCTTGGCCAATCTATCCAGCAACTCCTCGTGACATCTTCACACAACATTTAAGGAAAGAAAAATCAGAGCTGTGACTTGACTGCATAATCCAAGTTGTAGGTGCATGAGAAGTGAATTCTAAATGGGCAAAACTCCTACGCATCCTATCTCTTACTAATTCCACTCAGTGGCGATGACTCAGAGAAAAAAAGCTGTGCTACACTTCATTCATGCCTCGAGGGAACTGCAGCAGACATTAGGATTAATGCTCTGGCTCTTTAGTGTCCTTGAAATGCATTTAAGTGCACTTTTGGTCAACAATAAAACTAAGAAAACAACACAGTGAGGTACCTCTCCTTTCGCTGAAAATCAAATAGCGCTGAAAGGATACAGCTCTGTGATGAGCACCACCATGTTCTTCTTCTCAAAGGCATCATGAAAATAGAGAATTCTCTCATTGTCCAGCTCTGACAGCAGGTCCATCTCTCTGAGAGCCAAGGCTTTCCTTTTGCTTCGTGCAGAAATGAACTTGGCAGCAAACTCTGCCTTTCCCTTTTTTTGAGTCACTTTCTTCACATAGGAGAAGGCCCCCCTGCACCAACAGCCACACAGTAATGACTTTATCAGTTTAATTCATACATAACACATTTATTTGTTCAGTTTTAGTCAGTTCTTATTCTATTTAACAAAACAATTGTAGTCCAGTGGTCACAAGACAAGACACTACTGGCCTTACTACAGGATGCAGATAACAGTGTAACTACTGTAGGGGCCATGGGAGATCATTTTTGATTTGTGAACTGTGTGTGACAAAATAATATCAGCTCAAATTTCCACTTGACACATTTTCTGAGCTTTTAACCTCCAGAAAATCACTGCAGATTAAGGCTCAGAAAAGCTAGTAAGTGTTAAGGTACAGCTTAAATGGAACCATCTTTTTCAAAGACTACTTCTGCACTTTACCAAATAGAAGACTGTATAGTAGCATCTGAAATGAATAGCCTCTAACGAGTAACAGTAAAATAGGAATACAGCTCTAGGGCAGTTGTCTGAAAATAAGGTACACCCATCAGCCAGTCAGGATCAATAGCTTTCTGTGGTCACAAAGGAAAAACAACAACACACGACAACACAATCAAGGGCAACTCAGGGTGAAGGTGCATTATTCTGTTAAAAAACAACTAAAATGAAAAAACAAAAAAAAACAAAGTTATCACATCGAAGTAGGCAGCTATAACACAGTTTGGGAGGCAAATGATGACATGAATTCAGCATATAGTAGGCCTACAGAAGCAATAAAAAGAGCTCTTGTCTTGTGTTTGGAAGAAAAAAATCAGAATCTGATTCCTCTTTTGAGTTTGTTGTTCTGTTTAATAACCAAAGTGCATCAGATGTTGGAAAACAGATGTTCCCTTCTGCCTGTTCTGCTGTTCTAATAGTTTTAAATTCACTATAAGTGCCTTTGGGGGAGGCGACAGTGCGGTGGGTAGAGCAGATGGCTGCCTCAGTTCTGTACCGGAAACACATTCCTTGTATGTAACATACTGGGCCATTTGCCTACCAAAGGTGATTATCATCCTTATCCTCTCTCCACTAAGTCAGAGCAAAACAAATAATCTGTCAGCTAATGTATTCACTCCACTCAGGCTGGTGACTCATCTCTCTCATGTCTCTCTGTTGTTAAGCAGGTGTGACTCCTCGCACCCCCGTCCGCCCACCCACAGCCCAACCTCTCGCTCTGTGAAGGGAGGTGAGGCACACACACGTATACACACTCACCTCCCTATCTCTTTGTGGATATCATAGTAATCCGTCAAATGCCTCATCTTCCTCAGAATAGTTCCCTCGTCCTCCACTGGCTCTGCCGGCTGTTTTCGTTCTGTACAGAGCACCGACATAAGCATTTTTATTTGGTATGTGTGTTGACTGCACATGTGCGCAGACATAGTGACAGATGGTTTCATACTGTAGTCTCAATACATCTTGTGGGCCCGCCCATATGGTGCAGATTTAGAGGTGCAATTTTCAACAAATATCTTATAATGGTCTGCTCTGTAACAAGAAATGGATCTAATCTAAAGTAATTGCTCAACAGTGTCATCAAACAGAAGAAAGATTCAGTACATGACTGAATCAAGTTCTCATGAAAAGATACTACCTCCCCATACATTTCCTATTTTGGACTTTCACAGAATTATAATCTGTCTATATTCTGTGCATACAGTGCAGTTGATGGTAATGCGCTGCCTACCTGAGTGAACTGTGAGCTCCGCCTTGCAGGAGTTGGTGCCGGCCAGGTTCTTTGCAGTGCAGGTGTACACACCAGAGTGCTCAGGCTGGGCATTGAGGACAACAAGGGAATATTCTGGATCATCGTATACAAATGTGAAGTGGCTGCTTTCAGAGAGAAGCATGTCATCCTGCAATAGGATAATTCATAAAATGGTTTTTGATTACACACTAAAAATACTGTAATATTGTACATTCATGGCTGTTGATATAAAACTGTCTTTAAACAATTTTGAAGATATTCCAGCAATTTTAAAAAATGTGGCAAATGCTACTTTTTGTGCCCTCAATCACTATACCTTATACCACAGCATATCTGGGTCTGGTTTCCCTCCAACCACCACAGCCAGGCGCAATGTCTCCCCAACATGCACATCCACATCCTCCATGATGGTTTCAAACTTAGGAGACACTATGGAGTAAGGTGTAAACAATAAAAAAGAAAAAGTATGAAATATCTGCAATACTTTCAAAACTGGTGGTGGTCACAAATTTAGAGATACACATTTCAGACTGCAAGAGAATAATTACTTGCTCCCTTTATGCAGTTTCAAGCAATAGTGCATGCTGAAGAGTTCATGTTACTATTGTCTATATTACATGTTGTTTGGTCAGTAAATTTACACAAAAGCTTTACAAGAATGCTGCTGTTTTAATGTTCTAAAATCCTTGAAGTTAAAACAAAAAATAGCCAATAATAAAGAGGTTTTCATTTCAAAACACTTAAGTAATTTTTAGAAAACTTATTTTAAAAGTCTTGATCCTTTACTTAGCAAGAGCTACACTTAAATTAAAAGCAGGCTTTGCCGGCATTTACTGCTGCTGGGAGTAAATAGTATGTTCTTTGGATTTCCTTTAAACTTCGCCTGAACTGGACTGACCTGCAATGGCCAGCTGAAGTGTGCAGAGGTCGCTGCCAAACTGGTTGCTGGCGGTGACCACAAACTGGCCAATATCTGTGCTCCTGACCCGCTGAAGCTTCAGGGCGTGCTGATCGTCATCTGGCATGCTCAACTCATACATCCCAGGTTTGTTGACCAGCACCTCGCCCCTCCTGGGTACGACAGACGCAGTGTATCACAGTTAGAGCTACAGACTAGAAATGAAGAGCTGAACAATTCACCCCCACATACACATGTGCACGGATCATTTTTGCCTTAAGATGTTATCATACTGATACTTAGCTTTGGGGTGTTTATGCACATTTATTGGAGTCTACAAAGAATTACCAGAACAAACTAAATCAAAGATACTGATGTTCACTGACCTCAGTACACAATACACACTAAATGGAGATGTGCATTTTTACAGACTGAATTCAAAGTTCATTCTTTGGTGCAAGGATACCCAAGCAAACACAATCATGAATACCCTGCAGACATAACAAGCTTTCTCCTGTGATTTTGCAGAGCTCCGCAGAGAACGTTCTCCAACAACAAACACTGAATTCAGTTAAAGGAATGGGAACCACTGCACAGCGGTGCTTCCTCAGTCCTGGACTCCTGCTATTTATTTTTGGTTAGGAAAACCATGTTCACGTGTTCCATCACAATTTTTACAACACTGAGAATAAAATGGAGTTAACACCAACAGGGCTCCGGCTGTGGAGCCCATTTCTGTTGTTGTTTGTTTATTTGAAATGAGCTTCCTGTCCGTCTATCACAGATTGTCTCAGTGTTTACACAAAAATTCAAAACCCACCAATTTTGCACCAACTTGTGCACAACGACCTCAGTCACAACTTGGCTTACACTCATTCTGTGAAGTTATTTTTGTGCTAATATTATTTTTGGAAATACGACAAAGTCACTGCACAATGTTGTTTACATATCAGCTAACCTTTTCCAGGTGACAACTGCATGCACATGGTTCAGTGTGATGATGATGCTTGCAGGCTGGTTCTCAACCACATAAACAACATCTGGTTTGTCCAAAATGACTGGCGCTCTCTTCAAATAGGGTCCTACAGTTTTCCAAGATTGGAAAAAGGGACTTAATAAACATTAATGTATATGTATATTATTTTCTTAAAGAGGAATTTTTGGACCAGCGACAGTGTAAACTATCTGCAGCCCTGGTACCTCTATCCAGCAGCTGGACCAGGTCAGTGGAGAGTGATGGTTTGCTTAGTGTCTTGCCAGTGGATGCCAGGACTCTGAAAGCGTAGCGGACTCCCTTAGACAGGGAGGTGACTGTGTAGTTGGTCTCTCTCAGGTTAGACGCCACAACAGACCACTGGATAGAGCCCGGCATCTGCAGGCACATAGGCTATTTAGCTTAGTTGTTCTAGACTGTGGTGAACACACAGTGATATGCTTAAGCAGCTGAAAAATATGTTTTGTTTTTCAAATCTGTGCTGAGATATAAAATTCCAAAGAGATTAAAATGTCTCAGAAAGAAACCAAATAAACAACAACAAAATGCTGGTTATACAGTGCCTTGCAAAAGTATTCGGCCCCCTTGAACTTTGCGACCTTTTGCCACATTTCAGGCTTCAAACATAAAGATATAAAACTGTAATTTTTTGTGAAGAATCAACAACAAGTGGGACACAATCATGAAGTGGAACGAAATTTATTGGATATTTCAAACTTTTTTAACAAATAAAAAACTGAAAAATTGGGCGTGCAAAATTATTCAAATCCACATAAGGGATGACGGCAACATTCATAGATCCTGGAATGCACAATGAGGGGCAATGTTCATTCCTATTACAGAGGCCCACTGAAATTTTTTTGAGGAAAAGCTGTGTTAGACTGCATATTGTTTATAGTAAAGTATTTTTATATACAAATATAAAAATGAAAATGTTTCTGGAGTGGGACTTTAATTAATTATAGAAGTTGTGCAGAAGCTGCCCATAGCTCTACACAGTGATCCATGTGTGTACTGTATGTGTTTCTATGCTGCTCCAAATGAGTCTGTTCTGGTTCAACTTGTCTTATTAAATGAGCTTAAAAATAAAGTGACACCTTAGTTATAAAACACTGAGCAGGCTGTAACACACAAGAGTGTGT
>NW_018128041.1:46684-62374 GCF_001952655.1 Monopterus albus
GGGGCTGAATAATTTTGCACGCCCAATTTTTCAGTTTTTTTATTTGTTAAAAACGTTTGAAATATCCAATAAATTTCGTTCCACTTCATGATTGTGTCCCACTTGTTGTTGATTCTTCACAAAAAATTACAGTTTTATATCTTTATGTTTGAAACCTGAAAGGTGGCAAAAGGTCGCAAAGTTCAAGGGGGCCGAATACTTTCGCAAGGCACTGTAAATAGTGTTTCTCTGCAAGTGTTTTATGGTTAGAAAATTACAGTGTTTTGATTAAACCTTCCTAAATATTGCAAAAAAGAGTCACTAAAAATAGTTTTTTTCTTCAATATCCAGGCCAAAGCATAAAACTGGTATCAGATGAATGCAGTCAACATACCAAATGAAGGGTCAAGCCTCTTTGGTGTCTTCCAGCTGAGACTTATATTTTTCCCTGTAATGGCCTCGATCACTGGAGGGCCATCAGGCGGGTCAGGAACAATGTCTGTTTTCAAATGAATAAAGCCAATAAGATACATACAAACTGTAAGGGGGCATCTTGCATTCTGTCTACGGCAGCATCAAACATTAAACTTCAGTTCTGACCTGTTATATATAGATGTGCGTAACAGGCTGCTTTGCCCACTTTGTTGGATATGACGGCCTTGTAGACACCCCCATGAGCATGACAAGCGCTCCGAATGAGCAGACTGTGGACATCCCTGTCTGAAAGACAGTCACACAAGTTTCTTGTTTCCTGTTCCTACAAACTGATTTGATTTGTTAATTATCTGGTTCTTTGCTTACACTGAGTCATTTTACGTTCCTCACTGCTCTCAATGCGCTTTCCGTTATGGTACCAGGAGATAGCTGGGTAGGGCAGACCTGCTACCTTGCATTTCATTTCCCTTCAATCACTTCCACATCAGCCAGAGGTTTCACAAAGTCTGGCATGGTCCTCTTCTCCACCTCACTCTCCAGCACTTCAGGCTCCTCAGGGATAGATGGCATCTTCTCCAACTTTGTCCTGGAAAAAGAAAGGATCGACCAATTTTTAAATCTGAGAAGACACACTGAAAGACTAATGGGCTTAATTAAATTTTTGTTCCATGCCTTCAGGGTTTTCTTTCCTTCTGAAGCATTTTTCTTTACCCTTGCAGATTAAAAAAAAAACTGCTTTTCTGACTTTTATAGTAACAGTTTGGTTTTATTTTTTCAAAGCCTTTGAAATGACACAATCATGGAGATATTTCCCATATCGTTGGCTTCTCTTACATGTGAGAAGAGATAGCAGCTCGGGGTTCTTGCATGTAGAGCTCAGCAGTGCATTCAGACTTCCCAAAAATGTTATGAGCAACTGCTGTGTAGAAGCCTTCTGTGTCACTGCTAACGTGGGCGATGACTAGCGAGTGACGACCCCCTTCTTGAAGGATGCAAACATTATCACTTTCCTCCACTTGTGTCTCTGATACAAACAAACAAACATTTCCGCTGAAGAGTTCATAGCTGTTAGTTATGATAAACCCAAATGCACCAAATGTCACATCACATACAAAACTGAGATTCTTACCAAAATGCATCCATGTGACTTGTGGCGCGGGAGATCCGCTCACCTTACAGTCAAACCGGGCAGTCCGACCTTCAATGACCTCCAGGATGTCCAGTTTATGGGTGAACAAAGGCTCCCTGGATGGAGTGACCCTCAGGTTTGCACTTGAGGTTAACTCCTCTGAAAAGACCCATTACTTAGTAAGGAGTTTCTCTGAGTATTTATATATATATATGTATGTGTCCAGAAGGATTAGTGAAATTTTAAATGATAGCAAAGGCAGAGGTTGATACAGCACATATTTGTTGATTTGTTTTGTCATAATTGCTTTACTGGTTTCAGGTCAGTGCCAAAAACTATTCGGTCCCTGGCCCTTAGCATTTCAAAATCTGTCAGCAAACAAAAAAAAACAACAAAAAAAAAAACATCCATAACCTCTCCTTGGCAGAGCTAAAAGGAACACAATCGTACATTTTCCATCATCACTTAAACAACAGTGAGACAGTGTTTGTAGTTTACCTTTGACTGTGCTCAGCTTGCAAGTGTACGTCCCACTATCATCTTCATGTACTGAATTTAGCAGCAGACGGCACCTGTAAAATTAAACAAAACAGCCTTTAAAAAGGGTCCAATAATTTAAAACTAAACCTCTTGCAAACATCCTGCTTCAATGACAGCTAAATAGGTTAGAGAGATGAATTTTAGGTGAGGGTCAGGGTTGGGATTCCTCCAACCAACACTTTTCCACTCTGGACCCAGGGTTTGCCAGTTTCTCACACACCAAAGAAAAAGCCTTTAATTACACATTGAATCAAATCACACACAGAAGTCAACAAAGAGGGATCACCAGAAGACATTTCCAACACAAATGCACCCACCTCTTTCCATCAAAGTGCATCTTGCAGTTGAGCAGCGCTGGCTGGATCAGCTTCCCATTGGACAGCCAATCCACATCAACATCTGAAGGTCCTGTAATGTAACACTCAAACATGGCCGACTCTCCAGCCCTGACTGACACGTCTTCTACCTCCCTGGTGATTTTCAGTGCTGTTTGAGCTGGAGCAACAGAAACAACATCAAAAAGGAAATATTACACAAGATGCCTGTTGTAACACAAACTGACCTAAACAGATTCAGTTCTTTATTACTCACCTTTGACCTCCACTTTGCACTCCACCTGCTTGGTACCATACTCATTGATGATCTTGCAAATGTAAAGCCCTGCATCAGACCTCTGAACTGAACTGATTCTTATTTCACTGCTGCCATCTTCTGTCTCTTGTATAGTAAAGCGTCCTGCTGTCTTCACTGTGAGTTTGTCCTTTAACCTGGGCCAATATAAAATGACCATCACAGTAATTTACACTCAGGTGTTAAGTAGATGTTTGTGTGTGACAGGGAAAGTCAGTCACCTTGGTTGAGGTAATAGCTTTATGTGTTTCCTAAGATAGTTGTTTGAAATAAAACTTACTTACCAGTAAACCATAGGTCTTGGCTGTCCTCTGACCTTTGCTGTGATGACAACATCTTGACCCTCAGTTACCCCCTGGTCACATGGTGCCACCTTTAAAAACATTACAACATGGGTAGCTAGAACAGCTTTCACAATTAGAGTGTATTTGCTCTCAGCCTAAAATTTATTAGAAGTGGAGCTGCAACAATTAGTCAGTTCATCAGTTAGTCAACAGAAAAGTTAGCTTCAGTCACTTTTCAGGCAAAAATCCCAATCACATTGCTTTTTTTCTGTTTTATATAACTGTAAATTAGGCATCTTTGAATTTGACAAAGCAAGCAGAGTCTGCCATCTATCACCAAAGGATGTCCTATTCTTCATCTAGCCTGCTCCTTTGGCTCGGTACTGGGAAAATGCAGAACAACCTTTGGGGCTGCATGGCTCCATTATATCAGTGGACAGTCTGTCCTAAACATCAGGTTTCTGAAAAACAAAACTGGGCTTCACTTCACCCTGAGACTCTCATACCTGAAACGAAGGGGGCTCTTTGAAGTGGACACTTTTACTCAGAGCAGGCAAGTCCCCAACCTCCATTGCATCCTCCTGAGGACTCAGATACTCCTCATCTGAGTGGATTGGACTACTGACTTCCTGAGGTTTGGCTGGTTTCTCACACTGCCCACAGGTCAGCTCTGGAACAACAGGACAGTGAAAGAGGACATAATTTAATTGAATTTCAAGCACACTGCTGTGACATCTAATTCACTTTCTTAATCAAGTGCAAATCCCTTTGAATTGTGGTTAACATGGCACCGGGGCGGCTGCTTAAACCTTTAGATAAGAACAATCTGTTGGAACTCTGATGTTTATACTCTCTGCTTGCTTTTCTGGGATGACTAATCTTTGCCAAGATGAGCAGTTGGCAACACAGACAGATGAGTTAGAGATGAGTGGGCCACATTGCTCCCACATGTACACACACAGAGCACAGGGACCATAACTGAACAGATAATGAATTAATCCCATAATCCCTAACCCAATCATTTGCTTATTCCCGCGGAATTCCAGAGCAGACACACTGTCCAGTTTCCTGGCAGCTTCTGCTAAAGTCAGAATTAATTCACTGCTGGATGGAGAAATACAAAACACAGCCACTCTTTCAGACTTTGCTTCTTTTTCTGTCTCTATAGCTTTATTTTTGTCTCAGCTTCAGGCATCTGGCATGACCACATACTGTAACACTGTGACCACTGACTGAAAATGAAAGAAAATCCACGAGTGGGACAGAATTCAGGCCTGTCCTCCTTTGAGAGGACAACAACAGTAGAGTGAATAGATAAAAGTACTGCTATTAAATGAACTTAGCAAATAAAACAAAAAAGGTAGCAGGGTCATCCATTGTAAGCTGCAGTTGAAAGAAGTCAAGGATTGTCCACATCCATAGAGACTATATGCAGAAACTGTCTTATAGCAACAAAATATTAAGTTGAGGTTTCCTCTCAACAGAAACACACAAGTTATACTGGAGTATCACGTTTACGATGGTGGATATTCTGTTGAGTTGTCATCATGATGGCATTAAAAAGGAAAAACAACAAAATAACCTACCTAGTCACATCTCTGAGCAGCGCCTGTGCTCCGCGGAATGACTCCCGGGAGTATTTACTTAAACCTGCCAACTCTTACACAACTGCTGCACAGTCTGATCCAGCTAACCTTGCTTTTCACTCTCATTCTCTCCTCTGTTTCCACTCACTGTCAGGTCCATATTGTCTAACACTCCTAACATCTTGAAGCTAACACAATCGTTGGAGAAAAGTTAATACTGTATAGAGTCATTAACGGTTTGATTTTTATACCAAGAGACTCTACAAAGAATGTTGAAATTGCAAACTCAATAAAAAGCTGGGAATTTGAGGTCTGACATTCTCTGTAGCTTATAGATCCCTCTCTCCGCTGTTCTGACTTGCCCTGCCAAAAATATACTCAGTTCCCAGCTAAACCAGATAAAATAAATCACATAATCTCCCACCACAACTTCAACTCCAAGCCCTGCAGCGAGAAATCTAGAAAGATGAAAAAATCCATGATTGCAGCAGTAATCTTGCACAGGAACATAAAGCAGACTGCAATTACCAGAGAGAACAAGAGGACGGCTAAAAATACTCGTGCAAGTTACAGTCCGCTGTCCTAATATGGCAACACAGGCCCAGTGCTGCTGGTGAGACAGTACCAGATTGTACTCTCACTTTTGTTGACAAATTTGGGGAAGAGCAGGTTACATTCACATGAACTGAATTAACATGCTGGCAGCAGCACAAGCTTTTCACACACACATCATGCAATATAAACACACATCCAACGCAAGCACATTTATAAGAAAAGCCTTTTCCAAAAGGAATGATTATTTTGTTTACTCCTGATTCGGGATGCCGTAGCTGTCATTAAGACTCAGGAGACCTTTGTGTGACAGGGCAGGTTTGTGTTTTGAATCTGCACTGAGGGGAGCTCAGCCCCTTTAAGAATTAATGAGTTACCATGGCAACTATCGCTGCAAGAAGCCCCGGTCGGGATACTGAGCTCCAAAGGGCCTTTGTAGTCATTAAGACAGAATTTCAGGCGGAGGATGGCTGGCAGTGGATTAAGGCACGTTTGTGCGTGGCATGTTTATGTATTTCAGGGAGAGCAGCATTTACATGTGCCTCAGCGTCCTTGTCTTTTGCTTTACTGTATATACATGTAAATGTGTTGCTGTAAATCTAACAGCATATCCTTTTGCTCTGCCCTGGTCTCACCTGATTGGACGGAGAGTGTGGCGCTGCAAGACACTCTGCCCGCTGTGTTGACAGCTGTGACGCAGTATGACCCTGCGTTGTTCAGCCTCATCTGCTTTATCACCAGACTGTGCTTCTCACCCTCGGCCTTTATTACATGGTGGGTGTCGCTTTGAATCTCCACATTATCTTTCCTCCATGTTACTGAGAAGGCAGAGAAAAACGCATTCACACAGATGACAACCGCCCAATAAGACCTCCCACAGTAAAGACAAATATAGCACAATCCACCTTTCTATGATGTGATGCATAAGGCTCATTGTTTTCACAGATGAAAACAGCTTTTTCTTCTGTGAGAAAGTGTTTGCTTCAGAAAACATTTCACAGAAAGTGAAGAGGAAAAACAAAGAAAATGCAAACAAGCTGCACATTAAATCATATTCTTTAAGTTAAGCTCCAGTCATTATGAGTGTAAAAATCTCTAAAATCTGTCACCTAGATTTTTTATAGCATTGACTTTCAAAATTTTCACGATGAAGAAATAAAATACCAAAAAAAAAAACCCTGTAAAAATATAAAAGTGCATACAGCAAAATGAAGTAAAACCCTAACCCAAAATGGAAAGGATGTTCTCAGTTGTACCTGCAGGGGCCGGGTTCCCAGTGATGACACATTTCAGTGTGACCTCTGAGCCGCTCGGTGCCATGGCATCCTCCAGAGGCCTCTCAAACCTCAGGCTCTCAGCTGGCTCTTCATCAGCAGAAAGGTAGGGGTCATCAGAGGAGCACCCTGGAAACAACAGGTCATGTTCACATGGTACTGCCTGTACTCTGTTACCTGGTTTCGAAAATGGGTCAGGCCCCAAATCGAGTCATGAGCTAGTTTCTTTTTTTTGGGTCCCCACAAAAAATGACTTCTATCAATGAGTTTGGGCCTGTGGGAAGACTGTGTACTTGATTCATTTTCCACAGTGGACAACATAAAAGATACATGCTCTACTTTTTAACTTGTAACTCGCTGAGGGAATATAATTTGTACTTATTCACTTAAGCTATCCAATCCAAAGTATTACTTTGATTCCAAAAGGAAGCTAGTTAATATGCTGGGTTTACAAACAGCAGAAAAGCTTTTTTATCTTCTTCAGTGCTGATTTCTGAAGGAATACTGGCTTCAGTTATTAACTGCACGTTAACTAGCTTCAGTTTCATCTGAAGTGTCTGTTGCTTAGTTAGATTTTTACAAAGATGCTTATCAACAATCATCATGAAATATGTCCTACCTTCCTCTGGAGACCTGGGTTGTACAGAATGACTTTCCTTGCTCTTGTGAATGCTTCGCTCTTTCCTTCTGGTCTTGTCAGGTCTGTCTGCAACACATTCTGTCTCCATGGGTTCATCCTCTACCAGGATAGTGGGGATGTTCACTTTCAAGGCTGGAGACCTCTGGCCCACCTCTGCCTTCCTCCTTTTCAGGAGAGGGCTGATGGAAGGAGAGGGTGATGGGGTGAGCCGGGGGGGCTTGACTGGAGAATGGGACTCTGGTTCCCTCAAAGTTCTCTTCCCATTCGGGCTGGGGGACCTGCGCTCTGCTTTGTTATCCATCTTGGTGTCTATCTTTGAAACTGTGTCTCTGGACAAGGATGATGATTTGTGAGATTTGACAAGAGCATCTTTGTCAGCTGCCAGAGAGCTTTGTAAGGTTTCCCTGTGTTCAAAGAACAGAAACATGTTATGTAATAATGACAAGAAGTGTGGAATAAATATTCAATTGGAAGATGAACTGCACTTTTATCAGTTTCTCCCAACTGTCTTGCAAGATACATAAATATACATAAAAAACACAAATTCATCAGTAAAGATAAACTTCATACCTTGTTAAGATTGTCTTTGTGGCTGTTGGCAATGGTTGCCTGGGTAACTGATGAACTGGTGCCGTCTCCATGGTAACAGAGATTTTCCCTGTTCTTCTTTGTGATGAGCCATCCACTGGTTTCCCCTGAGAATCTGGCTCTGTCATCATATCCTTTTCAGAGTTGTGAGTTTGATTCTCCAGAGCTTTGGTTTGGGCCTGCCGAGGAATCTGCAATCTTCTGTCTGCTCCCCTCTCTCCAACTTCACTTTCCTCCAAGGCTTGCTCCCTTGCCTCCAACTTTTTAACCACTTGGGGAGGAATGGGCTCTAGCTTCTCTGGGGTCAGCCTTTGTTTCTGTGACAGCTGTTCAGTGGAATATGCCTTTTTTAAACGGGGATTCCCCACAAGTGTCCTGATCCTCTGGAGTTCTTCAGCAAACTTACTCTGGTAGCTCTGGACCTTCTGGGAGTAATTTGTCTTGTCCTCTAAAGAAGAGGCCCGTTGCTTGAACACTGTACGCTTCTGGGCTGCACCCTCCAGGACTCTGACCTGCTCTTTGCTGGGGCCTCCTGTCTTCTTTGCACTGTTAACTAGGTCGAAGGAAGCTGCTTGACCAAATCCTGATCTGATTCCTTCTTGCAGATCAATGCTGGTCCTTTGATCCTCAAAAGCCTGGACCTTGTCAAAAATCTTTGGGCCTGTATGAGCCAGTTTGGATGTCATAACAACACTGTTAACACTAGATGACTGGTTGATCTTAGAAGACTGAGGCTCTGAAGGTTTAGTTTTATCCAAGTCTTGGGTTGTGGTACTGATGCTGTTTTTGTATAGAGTGGGTGGTGGCTGGGGAGAAGGCAGGGAGACACACAAAGCGCGCTCCTGTGATACATCAGCAGTTTGAGTCCTAGAGTTGCAAGGATTGAGGGGAAATTGAGGTGTCAAGTTAGAGCTCTAATGCAGTTGCCATAAGCATTAGAAGAGTAAGAAAAAAGCAGATGAATGTCCATTTGTGTCATTTTGTCTTATGTTTTCACATTGACCAGTGAGTTCATTGTGTTTTGTATGTGCTCTTTGTGTCTCTTTTTCAGCAGTACATCATCCGTGTAAAATGAAGTGTCAGGAAAAAGAAGATAAAATAATATAAATAATGCTGTGCACCTTTAAAATAAAGATTTTTATCTAACTGTGGTTAGGCTGAAGACACTCTAAAACAGCAAAAATTGGAAACTGAAGACATGTTGCAGCAACAAAATTGCAGATTCATAATATGAACTCTTACAAACATCCCCCTGCTTTAACTTCAAATACAAAACCATCATGCCTAAAAACATCTTGTGAATCACATGATTATTAATTTGTGAGAACATTCGTACTGATATTAGCTTAGACCAAAGCCAGCAATCTATGCATGCCACTGCAAATGTATAAAGACATGGTGTTAATCCAGAAGTGAGAAACCGATCTCGAAAACATGCAGTGGGTAAAAAGAGTAATCACAGTTTTCAGTAGTGCTGAATAATACATATTAGCAGATTGTACCACTGCGCCCTCTCTAATGGCTATAAGAAATATTACCAATGATACTTTGTAAGACATAATTGTTAGACTGGAATCAAAGCACACTCACAGCAATAAAAAAACTGAGTCAAAGGAAAGTGTGACAGGTAAAAAAAAGAGGAAGTAACATAGTATGAACAAAATGCTTGAATGTATGAAATAAGAGCAAATATTTGTAACTTATAACATACAGAGTACCATTTTTGCATCTATGGAGGATATAATGTCTTGTCTTTTGTCTGAGTTTTTTTTGCAATTTGAGAATTGTGGCCAGTCTTTTTTGTTTTCAGTGGAATCCTGGAAAAAAAAGCCATGTGCTATAATGGCATAGAAAATGTTCTCCCTCTGTAGAGGCTGAACATGCTCCCATAGTAGTCACTGCCTACAGAAACACTTTCCTCTGACCCCTGAACAGGCCGGGCCAGGTTAGCGTGAGACGCCCGGATCAGCGGTTCCACACCCAGGTGACGAACAGGGGGGGCCCCCTCGGCGGGAACCCCACCGAGAGCTTGCCTGGCTGGGTTTGAGGCCTCTAAATAGGGTCCCAGAGGGCGGGAGCCCAGGGTACGAAGCTCTCGCTCCACCACAGGGTCATAAGCACCTGGGAGGGTGGCCCTGCGGTCTGTAGCATCAAGGTTATATTCCATCATCCTCCCTCCCTCACCTGCAGAGAGATATAGAGGGGTACATTATTACAACTTTGCTTTTACATCCTGAATTAAATTAGACTGAACTGTCAATAAAACTTGTTCAAGCTGAAAGGATTAGATTGTTTTTTCTATATTTTTTTCTACACTGTCAACAAATCCCATAAAAAGAGGAAAAGAAACGATGCGTTCATTAGTCTAGGAATATTTTCCTGCTCCCTACTGGGTCTATGATACTTTAAACACATCAGTTCCTACAGAAGATGTAAATCTTTAGCACAGGTCATAAATACACAGATACATTTCAAAATAGGCTCAAAAAAGAACAAGCAAGCAAAAAAAAAAAAAAAAAAACTGAGCACACATGCTATTCAAAAAGCGGCACTTTTGAGCTGGTAGTAAATGACACGGACATAAGGAAGTGCAGGAACATCAGCAATGTAAAAAAGGATGGACAGATTGATAAAGACTATCGACTGCTTAAAAACAGGAAATGAAGCAGACAGTGTAAGGGCTATGCTATGCCACTTAAACAGATCCTCTCCCGTCACAAATCCGGTAATGATTGACATTTTAGTGATGAGCAACGGAGACAGGAATGCTTAGACAGCGAAAAGACACAGCAGTCAGCATCTTCTCTTAATGACGGAAACCTTGAAATAGCGTTGAAGGCCAGGATATAAAACGACAAACTCCTACTGCAGTGCTACTGACTCAGCGCCACATTCAGAAACCACACTCAATTTCTCTTGGAGCCAAGGGAAAAAAATACAAAAAAGAAAAAAATGGAAAATCTTTCATTTCTCTGCAAGGTTGGGCAGCATTTTACTGAAAGGCAGAACATTCAGATCTGTTTTGAAGCAATAGAGAAACAACAACAATCTTGTCTCATACATGTCCAAGAAGTCTGTAACAAGGTCTGTCCAGACAAAACACATCTTGTTTGTGTTTTAGTCTTGAAGAGAACAAATGATGTATCACCTCATTCCTCACTCATTTAATATTCTTTATTTTATGTTGCTTGTCTCTACAGGGGTGTGATGAGTATTCAGCCTGCTGGCATGAAAGCTTAGAAAGTGCTAACTGTGTGAGCAAATGAGAAGAAAATCAAATGTCTCTTTGTGGCAGAGGAGAAGGGTGTCAATATTTCTGATATATATTCAGACATCCTGTTGTTTAGTCAGGAATAAATTGTGAGAACGTGAAGATTAGTAAATGAGTGAAAGGTAGAACCAAGACTCACCGAGACCTGTGTCATTGTGACCTCAGCCTTTAGTTGCAGTTACAGAAATATACATCTTTAATAGAATAAACTGTAGGGCTGCAGATTACAGTTATTTTCATTATTGATCAATCTATCAGCCATTTTAATTATTCACTGAATTATCTATCAAATGCCAGAAAGTGACAGTTTGCCAGGTGATATCTTTAAACCTCTTGTTTTCTCTGACCACCGGCTCAAAGCCCAAATAATACTCGCTTCACAGAGATATAAATCAGAAAAGCAACACATCTTTTTGAAAAAGCTGGCAGACACATAACACTTACTGAATGCACTGCAGTTCTAGCTCAGCTGATCAACACAGGTTTATGTAAATTCAATTATCTATATTTAAAGCCTAATTGAATTTAACTGGCAGAACACAAGTACACAATACAGTAAAATAAATGGTGTTGTTAACTGCATCTAAACTAATTTATCTTGCAGAAACAGCTTCAGCTTTCTGTGCTGTATGGTCCCTGTGAAGGCAAATGGTGAGATCTAGACCTGGACAGGTTCTCTGCTGGAAAGTAGGGCACTGTGTCACACTGTTGCATCACACCATGAGGGATTAATGTATTGCACCATATCGGATTTCATCCAACACGTCATGGGCCAAGATGATAACAGCCCTCTATTCAATCTATCAATCCACATCGAATTATAATTCTGATTTAGAGGAAGTGTGGTTTTGGTAGCAATGTTTTTGCTGCAGTAAATCATACTGACTGTCACCTCATAAATAAGATTTGAAGAGCTACAGAATATGTTCATGCTGCACTCCAGATTGTTGTTTTTTTTTTTTTTTTTAACTGTATCTTCTCTTTCAATGATTGCCTGTTTTCAGCTATAAACATATGTAAAACTAAGGAGAAAATAGTTCAAATGTCAGTTGTGAAGAGCTAATCTTATCAGTGCTCTTATCAGAAAGAATTTACATGAAATACCTGAAGGCCCTCTCCGCCCAGCCTTGTCTTGGTGCCTCCCTTCTTTGGTTTCCATCTGAGGTTCTGTAGTATCATCCTCTGTGGCCTCAGAGTCTGAAAGAAAGAAAAGAAACACATATAATGGTTAAGATGGAAGATTGAAATTCAGAAAACGACGTACTGAAGATGAGGAGAAGAAGAGGAGGCTGAAGACAACAACAGAGTTCTGGTGAAATGACATTTCATATTTGCAGAGTTTGATGGGATGAAAAGAATGGTGGAGAGCCCCCAGAGTGAAATAAATGGGTTGAAGCTGGAGCATGACATGAAGCCAGCTGTGGCTTGTAAAAATAAATAGAGGGGAGGGGTTTATGTGGATTTGAAGAATCTGTAAATAAAAATCATTTTCTTGATAAAATTTCACCTGAAACCAAACAATCCTTTAAAAAGCAGAAAATATTTATATAACTCAAGCTACTGAAACCAAAAATATGTCAACAAAAGGAAAGACAGGGAAACCATTCATTTGAATAAGTAACACTCAAAAACAGAAAGTATAAATATGTCATGGACTTCTGATTTCTTGAGGAAGGTGAAGAACAAGAACAAGAAACCACTATAAAAAAAAGACAGAGAAACAGAAACCAGGCAGGCTCACAATAAACTGCTTGAAACCACGTCTGTGTGTCTGAGATCATAATACAGATGTAGGCAAACAGGGACAGATGGGAAAAACAAATAAAATCAGAAAATGAATCAAGACAAGCAAGTTTACCATAGCTTTGCTTTCGGCAGGAGCGGAAAACTTCGCTTCCATAGTGGCAGCAAGAGAGGGCAGACGGGAGAGCACCGTTACTATGGAAACCAGCATCTCTCTCACCCACACGACCAATCCTCTTCGTACCCATTAGAGTCTAAAATCACCAGCTAAACTGCTGGATGGCTGACAGATATGTTTAAGGGTTAGAGAGCTTGTGAAGGAGGAGGACGACAACCACAAATCAGGTTGCACCTCAGTATGTCTCACATAACGTCACATTATAGAAACACTGATTAGATCATTCCAGAAGGTCTGCCTAATGGTGACAAAGCCAGTGTAACATGAACAATCACCATTAACTTATTTTTTTTAGCAGCATGTGTGCTTTTTATGGGCATGGGTGTGCAGATCCACCCAACTGTATCAAATGAAGGTACACAGCTTGAACACCAGGTGAGGGACAGCGACTCAACAATGTATCTATGAGGAAATATATATTTCAACAGTGTAATGCCTAAATTGTAATGCAACTTTGAACTGAAATCGAGTACAGCAAGCTTCTGATTTGGCTTAGACCACAGCCTGCCAAATGTTCCACCTCAAAACATCAAAGCCTCACATTATTCGCTCAAGGATTTTATGCAGAGAGGCAACAGTGCGATTAGAAAAATACTGCTTGGTGGGGGTGGGCGCATGTTCTCTAAGCAGTCAAGCAGTAAAATCAAGCAAATACTTTAAAGCAATATCGATGTTCAGTAACTTTCATATACAGTATAAAACAGCTATTTGAGGATTACATCAAAGCGACGCACATGCTGTTGAAGGCTAACAGTGGAGAAAATCACAAGGCTACAGTAGATCAGATTTTTAACAAAGAACAAAAGAGTCTACAGTTAAGTAGAACAGCTCATACTGACAACACACCATGGGTAAATCTGCCAAATGTCCATGTAGAATGCCCAGTTCTCTGAAACAAAATACAGAGTACAACGCATTATTCAACAGGAAACACAGCCAACAGTTCTGTTTTACACAAAGCACTAAAGTTCAAACTGCAAGGTCCCTTTAACCCATAAGTACTGTAATTATCATATCCTCAACTCTAATGCCGTGAACTGTAGCACCATCTTCACTATATTTGTAGAAATATGCTAAAGGTTCATTCCTGACCTTGGGAACTGTATATAGTAATTATTAGTTGTATTGTACCTTATTGTTTTCAATTACTTCAATTGTTTGGCCATTAAGATGCCACACAAACATGTTCATTACAACTGCCTTCTTCAAAGTCAAAGCTGACAACTTTAAATATCTTGTTTTATCTGAAAATCAGTTCTATACTGATATACAGTACATTAGGTAAATAAAAGTGGTTGAGAAGTTCACAGCTGAGAAGGTGGAGCCAGACAGTGTCTCAAATAATTAATTTTCAAAAAGGTTGCTGGTTTACTAATCAGTTCGTCTAAAATAATCTGATGTTCAGACAAAACACCTCATGTTAAAAAAAAACGTAACACTTATTAGGTTTTAAATCACATTTAGCTTGAAAACGTGAGTCTAGGCAACAGACTTTTGAAAAACTATGATGTGAACCTATTGGATTTCACCAACAGTTGATAAATAACAACCCAGCTGTATCTGTAATAAATATGACTTCCTAAAATGAAAATGATCTCATGTAAGTGTCCCTCCTGTCAATCAGCACCAAGGAGAGCTCCTCAGAATGACACAGCTTTGCAGCGACTGGAAAGCGAAAGTAGTAAAAGGGAAAGGACTCATTTCACACTCATTTCTCCCCATGATTGTTGTGCACTCCCCACTGCTGAATGTTCTTGTGTCAGGCAAATTGACTGGTGGTAACTACTGCTTAATGGACAGCAGTTACACCAGGAAATGGTGGAGATCATTGTTGTGCCATAAAAAGCTGGACCTCAGAAAACATTCTGTGGGTTTAATCCAAATCCTAACAGCATCGTTCTAATAATTCAGCTGTTGGAAGCAAAACAACATGTCTCGGTGTTTGTGACACTGATGCAGAATTCAGCAGCAGCAAAGCAATGATCAGAAATCAGCTTGATTCTGTACTCTGCTCACTTTGTAGCCCTTGTGACTGGCTGCCCTGATTCTCATGTCTCCATGGAGTGTAGCCTACTGACACACTTTTCATCTGCTCCGATTTAGTGAAGCCCATTACATGAATTGCTTATAAAAATAAAATAAAATAAGACAGTCACAACTGCCAAGGCAAAACATATTTCACCACAGAGTGCGCACACTGGTACAGCAGAAATTCAGACTGTTTGATGACGTGCAAATGAATTTGGCTTTTTACTGTTGCAGTGTGATGTTTATTGTTTTTATTGATTATACTGTACATTTCTCTACCTGACAGCCAGAGTTTTCTTGAGCTGCCTTTCTTTGTTAGGTTATCCTGATTTGTCCTGAATTTGTCAACAGATATTAGACAACAAACCCAGAAGAGTGAGCATCGCATCCATCCATACTTTTTCTCCTTGAGTATTTCCCCACCATCACTGAATGCTAGGTTGTATAAAAATTCCTAATTCATTCCAAATTACCACATCTCCATCTGATTATCAGGTAAAAGGGTGTGGCATGACATCCCAATATGTAAAACCCCATGAATCTCCATGAAAACAACATGACTATATCTTAATATCACCATCAATAAATGCAGTTTTTCCATAAAGCAGCAAGCTCACCTGAAATCTCTTCTTGGACCATATCTTCTTCATCTTAAAGTAGCGCTTCCTGTCAAACGTACAAGATTACCTGTGGCATGAGCTCATGAAAACATCCCTACAACGGGAAAAAGCTCAGGGTGTGGCATCAACAAAAGAATCGAGATTCAAGCCGGCTTTGCTGCGTGGGTGTGTTTACTCTCCAGTCTGGCAGCAAAGACAGGAAGAAAGAGGGAA
>NW_018128041.1:62421-67288 GCF_001952655.1 Monopterus albus
GGAAAGAGAGAGAGAGAAAGGATGCAAATAAGGCAAAGCCAGGTGTCTTTGTGTGCATCCGCTGATGTGAACAGCATCCCTCTCTGACGTAGACGCTGCCTTTAGAGGGACAATTCTCAGCCGGTCTGTCCAGCTACCCCGCTGGCCATCCAGCCTCAGTCAAGAGCACACTCAGAATAAGAAGAGATGGGGGTTGGAGGTCTGAGCAGAAGGAGTGTGTTTGATTTGAATGCAGTGACGAGAGTGGAGAATAAGAGGAGGAAAAAAATGAAGAGGAAAACAACTGGCTTCATCAGAGCATGTTGACATTTTTTTTCCTGAGCAGTAGTACAGGAAGGTAAACGCGACAAAGAATAAGGTTGAGGCAAAGAAAGAGTCAGACAGAGGAAAATGGACAAACAGCAAAGATGGAAATCAGAGAGCGGAGGTAGGAGCAGGAGCCAAGGATGGTGGGGAAAAGATTCACAAGGGAGGAGGCAAAGCAGGAAAGAAATATAAAGCTAGAGGAAGAAGCATAGAGGAAATGAAGTGGCTAGGGGAAGGGTGAGTGAAATATATGTTTGCTTAGTAATATGACTATGTGCAACCTTGCTACTGTAATTACAAACAAACAAATTCTTACATCATCCTCACACCCTCTACCCCTGAGCCCATTCTCCTCTTCTCTTTGTTCTCCTTTCTAAGACGATAGCAGCCCTTAGAAAAACCCATAAGTCATCAATTATTTATCTATATTCCATGTGCATTCATTCTAACAAGTGACAGGGTCAAGGTCACAGGCTCAAGCAGCTGAGGGCTATTTGGACTGGCGCAGCAACACATCTCCCTACTGGATTACAACATGACGCAGGTACACAACAAGCAGCAGCCACAGTTCAATCTCATAATAATGGTTGTTTTCTTTGTGGATTAATAGTTTTGTCTATTAAGTGATGAAAAAATGTTGCAAAATGCTGATTTCAATTCCCCAGAGCCCAAAGCAATATCATCACATTGCTCTGTTGTTCTGCCAGCATTCCAAAACAGAGAGATAGTGTACAGTACATCATATATAAGTATATGAAAGAAAGTCAGGTGATAATTCTCTGTGTGTTTGTCACTAGGAACAGCACCATTCAAAGTACACAATATCATTGAGTGCAAAGTTAACAAACTACTGATGAGAGCAGTTTGGTGTCAGAACATTTGGACTAAACTATCACCAGCATTAATCTGTGTCAGATTCTCTATAGAGGCCTGTGCAAATTGGAAAAAAGATTATAAAAGATATCTGATTTGTGGAACAAACATGACAAGAATATGCAAGTGCTTCTCATCACCTATTGTACCTCCTCCTTCAAAACCTCTCTTTTCTAACACATATTCTCACACATGTTCTTTGTTCTTTCAGACACATCTGTGCTCTCCACACCTCCTTCTGCAAATGAGCCTAAAAATAATAACAGGCAGACCCAGATCTCACACCACATCCACCCAGAATCCTCATCCACATATCAGCACATCTTCTGAAGTGGGTTGTGGAATATGATTCTGGTCATTAGCCATTTCTTCTTTCTCCATTTATCTGATGATTATCACCCAGCAACAAAAGATACTCTTAGTCATCCTTTTCACTAAAAACAGACCGAGATGCAGTGGACTGCACTTTGCAATTGTTATTTTAACAATCCTCCCTCTCTTCACCCTCATCCGCCTCGCACTCCTCCTCCATCTATCACCAGTGAGAGGCATTCGGTCCAGGAGAAAGGGCATCAATCAATACCAATGCTTTATGCGTGATACGGAATACACCCCCAGGTAACAGTTCAAGCGCCCCCAGATCAATAAACCCATCATAACAAAGGATTCTATGACCATCATCTGATGAGAGGCCAGATATGGTGGTGGAGGTTCCATTTCATGTTGCTTGGAAATGTCTCTCATGAGGTTGTTTTTTTACGCTGACTAAAAGCCAGTGACTCAGCTTCAGCCAATCTCTGGCTGGGACACCAGTGAATATCAGCCATTTAGAAAGGATAATCCGGTTTATCAGTTCATGTTGTTTATCTTACTCTAAATCGGATTTGATTGATGGTTTGGGAGACCACACTGTTCTCTGTACTGCTTAAACCTGCAGTATGTACAGACTTGGACATCAGCCATTCATCACTATTGAGCCACAACATGTATCAAACATGCCTGTGTAAACAGCCTCGCCTATGGATGCACATTTTGTCTCAGCATTGATGGAGAAATCACAGACACCAAATTAGCACTAAAAAGGCCTTGAACAGGTGCAATTTGGTTGCATGCTATAGCTTAATTAGCTTAAAACTACAAGAGCGTAAGCACACTTCATGGAAAACAATTGATTTTGTGACAGGGCTGCTTTCTGTGGAGCTGCCTTGATGGATGCCTTCCAGGCATACAGCTTTATCAGCAGCAAGCCTGGCATAATCTCTCTGCGACGGAAAACAGATTCAGCTGCTGTTAGATCACAAGTCTTGACATAAAAAACAGACCTTCCTTTTCATGTATGTCCATTCTGCTTTTTAAACTAGGCTTCTCTTTGCAAAAGCACTGGACTGTGTAGCATAAGGAGCTCTGCTTATGATGAAACACCAAAATGATGAAACACCAAAAAAAAAAAATAAATAAATAAAAACTGTTAGCAAATGAAGGTCACTGTTTTAGCTTAAAGGTTATCAAAAATGAAATGCTGCAACAAGATCCTCCACAACAAAGACCAATGAAACATGTTCAGTGTTTTGCTTTGGATACGAGAGTTGTATATGAAGAAGAATGTGTGAAGAAAACTGGCAATATTGAAGTTGCAATCCATGCACAGGCTATTACATGTGTAATTGTAGAAAAGCTTAGACCAAGTTGGCAACTCAGGAGAAAAACTACAATAACCTGACACTTCTTTATGTGCCACCAAAAATGTTCAGAAGCCAGTATGAGTATGTTGATTCAGTTCATATGGTGACTTCGTTTAGACATCACCAGTCACACTGCAATCTGATCCTACCACCTAATCCTGGCCAAATCCCTGAGGATTCCTGTGAATGACTGTGCAGCAGCAGAATGGAACACAAACAACACTGGCTTTCCCCTCACATACTGCCTCCACTGGCTCGTGAGAATAGAGAACCTAATTAATTGTAGTGTATCTGTAATCCACTTGAATGTGATGTTTAGAGAATGTGAAATCAAGCAGTTATAGATTATCTCTCCTCCAGTATGCCAATGTAAGCCGGTCGCAGCCCAGATAAGGGTACTAGGTTGATAAGTAATGTTGAGAGCAGGAATTCCATGCAGTGTATGGCCAGTAATAAACATTGACCTAGCAGACAAATGGGCCTAAGATTCAACTGCAGCACAATTTGTCCATAGAATTAAAAAGATAAGACTTTTAAAGTGTAATTTTGCCAGGCCATAAAATGGCAAGTTCCTTCATCTTTGTGATTTCATTCAGTCTTTTGTGCCATACACAATACATTTCATTTATATATTATATATTTGAAAAGTAGCACTTAAAAAACATCTTGGTAGGCCTGCTTACACAATTTCACCTGCAGTTCTCCTAAGTAAAACACATAAGGCAATGATGTCATTCCTACTAACATTTTCTTTGAGTAGTTTGAAACGATCCATCTAAAATTCAGCAAGAAAAATGGGCAATTTGAGTGTTAAATACACAACCATATTCATATTTGTTCTATGTCAAATAGAACCACTGTGCCTTAGTGTAAAGGCTGCACTAAAAAGCAATATCCATGTGCTAACTGAATCCAATTAAGCAGCAACAATAGCAGCCTCAGGTGTATGACCTTGTTTTCTTTTCCTTTACATGTTCCACTCAGTTGAGTATGCATTTCAGAATTCCTTGCTACAGAATGATCCCTCATACTTCAGCCTGTTAAAGGAGCATCAACAAATATTTTATGTGGTGCATACTGTATTATGTATTAATGCCAGATCCTACTCACCTCTCTGCTTCTTGCTTCTCGGCCCACTCACACCTTCCCTAACACTCCTCAAAGCTTTCCGTGCATCAAGCAGTTCCTTCCGTAACATGGTTCTTGACTTCTTTTCTATGTTCCTTTAAGAACCAACTAGATGGCTAAGTGTTCAAGTTTTTTCCATCGAGATATCTCACTGATAACATGGTAACCTCCATAAAATGGCTCCAACAGGCCTGCTTCTTCCAGCTCCATCTTCTCTTCTTATGATGTCTATGAAATGGCTTCTTCTGCAGTATGAAATTAGGAATTGGTCAAGCAAGGATGTGCCACAGTGAAATGGCTGCTCGACCTTAAAACTTCCTCAGCCCATGACTGCCTTTCTTGCCCTGTCTTCTCTCAGTCATCCCTAACTGTGACTGCCAATTTGAGCGATCTATTTCCAGTCCTGCCTAGTACTACCCCTTCAGTTCTCCTTTCCCTCTGCACCCCATTTCAGAAAGCTCCCCCACTCCCAGTTAAAATAGGAGATTAAACACACTGCTACACCTTTGCTGTCCTTTGTGGGCCACTCTGCTTGGACTACATGGAATTCTATAACTATAGCACAACGCAGACATGCTATAGTACACCATTAATGACATGCTACAACTGCACATACATTATGGGACAATAAGACAGTTAAAGGGATGCCAGTGAAATGAGGGCATGCCTATTTCAGACAGCTAGGTGCTAATAAACCTTTGAGCTGGATGAGGAAATAACACTGTAGCCTTGAATGGGCTATTATATCAGTTTGAAAAAAAGTGAGAAACTGTTTGTTCAAGGTGGCTGGGCAGCTGCACCTTCAAACCTAAAACTACCTGAGCACACTGTTCACCTAACTAAAAAGATGTGTGCCTAAACCACAACAGTCTCTCCTT
>NW_018128041.1:67319-93509 GCF_001952655.1 Monopterus albus
TGCATATAGCTTTTTAAAAATCACATAAAAGTAGGAGTTTGGCCCGAAATCTACTCACACAAAACAAAATGACCTTTATACTCTCAGCTCAGAAACTATTGCTTTGCCTGTTTTCATTCCCATTTAAAAACAATCTTTAATTGCATTGGTTTATCTGTGGGTTGTGTCCACTCCCAACCATTCTGTCATTCTCAGAATAATCTTCATAGGCCTGAGGATTCAATAATTTAAAGTAAAAAAGCAAGGATTAGAGGAAAGTCTGCTTCTGTGTAGAAGAATGTTTTCCATTTCTCTTATCCTGTTAAACATTCCACTACTCCTCAGATTTATCTTGCAGACCCTTAGGAGGTCCCAACCCCCAGATTGGGAACTACCTCTTTTATAATGTGCAAAAGACCTTTAAAATATTATCTTATATGTAACTGCAAGTCACATCTGGAGTGTTCATGCCCCTGTGACATAAGACAGAAATGATTTCCTATTGTAAAAGTGTCTTAAAATACCACAGCTGACTGATGTGCTGCTTCTTCAAAGCTTCCATCACACTGCTTATCCTGCCATCAGATGCCTGGCAGTATGTTAATCAAAAGCTTTACGCCAGAAGCTGACATCAATAAAGAAGTCTAGACTTGTGACACAGCACCGCTCTGGTTTCTGATTGGTCTGATCAGTCAGGGTGATCTCTTAAAGTGACAGACCTCATTGAACAGTGCTCAAGAACAGCAAGAACAGCCATTAAAATGAACCACACATATGTGCCCAGATACACACCAACAGACACCAATACAAATAGAAATGCATCCCCCCCAAACCCTGGCTCAGCACACCCTCCCAGTCTTCCTTTCATCACGCTGACTGTGATTGAGTGTGACAGCGCCGTGTCTTGACCGTGGTGTTGCTATAATTATCTGTGATGTCTGCTGGTGCAATTGGAGAAGGGAGCCGGCGGCATCCACACATCAGTAGAGCACGAGGCCTCTGGCCAGTGCAGCACATACCAGGCCATAAATAACCACAAGGAGAGCGAGGAGGGAAGATGTAAGAGTGAAGCAGAGGTTAGAGAGATAGTAAGGCAGCTAGAATACAGAAAACAGATTTTAAAAAACAAGGACAGGTGAAAAATTATTGCACTCTCTTTTACACATTTCTTATTCATGTAAACAGTGATATGAATTTAAAAATGTAGCTTTAACAGAAGCAAAGAAATCCAAGTCAGGTCTGTTAAGACAAGTCCAAATCAAGCCACAAGTCTTCAGCAGCAGCTTTTCTCAGCTCTAAATACTGACATTTCAAAGTTGTGTTACTGCAGATTTACATTTCATTAAATGCACTTGCACGAGAATTAAATATTTAAGGCTCACAGCTGTGTTATGTCTTATAGCATTTTTTTGAAAAATCTAAATGTTAAACAAGCTGAAAATAGCAGGGAGAGAAAAGTGAGAGAAGGATAAAAAAGAAACAAAGAGCAGAAATAGGTAATAACTACAAGATGTCGGTAAGTAAAAAGTGGATTTATGTAAGATTAAATCTAGGAGAGTGAGACAGAGAGGTTCTGAGTGATATGCCAGCTGGACCAAGCTGCCAGCTCGCAGTGTGAGAGCTAGTGACATGTGAGCTCAACCGTCAACTTTCTCCACGGGCCAGGGCAACCAGACCACATAGCCAGTAACGCAGCGGCCTCACTGGAAACTATATTCCAGGTTCAAATAGATGATGTAAACTGGTCAGGAGTATTGATCCCACCAAGTGTGATACTAATATTGTAAATAAATGCAGTTAATCCTATGTTTTATCTCATGAACAAGCCAGCTCTAGAAACCAAATAAAACCACTTATTAGGACTATAACAAAGTATCAGTCACCAGTTAAGAGAATCTGAGTTTGGATACCATCTACTGCAGTTCTGAATGACTATAACACAATGCCTGACTTGCATGAATTTCTTCAGTGCCAACTAACATTTAACTAACATCAAACTCTTTAAAGATCACTCAAAACAGTTAGTTTCAAGCCAAAAGTATAAAACTGGTATTATAATTATTGTGCTCAACATCATCAAGTCAACATCAGTAAAAGAGCTTAGGCCTCAGATTTCACAGCTAACATCTGTTTGGAGTCATCTCACATTTTTGCCTTAGTATTAGATAATTGTGCTATTTGCCTTATTTTACAAAATACAGTAGCTGCAAGATTCATTCCAACACAACTGATGAGTGATTGATGATACTACTACTAAATCATGTTCACACCTTTAAACAATGTAACACATTTTTCTCTTTTTTAAAGTCCTGGCACAACATTTCACAAGTTTGTCATCTTAAATTGTACTTTTATCAGGTGCCAAAACCCAACCTCCTTTGCTCAGTAAACACAGCAAACAACATCCAAAGGTCCAGCTGTTCAACAAATAAAAAGAAACAAGAGGTGACATTCATCCCCTCCAGAAAATATGAGTCTCTACTTACATCCACAAGCTAATTTTAAGTATCTCCCAGAGCTGCTCTGCAGACATGGCTTACTGTCTGATGGGCAAAACACATCTCCAGCTGTTTCATCTGGTTGACCTTGTACTGAGTGATAAACTGTTTCAAGAGAACAATATTAATTAGAAAAGACAAACTGTGTTTTCTTAGAAACACACTGTTGTTCCAGTATATTTCAACATTAACCTGTTAAACCACATAGGACTGAAACTTAAAAGTTTAATGCCATGACTTAGGTCATTCTGTTAAACAATGTGGTAGTCTTGTGTCCGTGCAAATTCTCAGTCATCCAGGTTGTAGTATGCTGAAAAAACTTAGTAGAAAGCATCTGGATGTAGTTTTAGGTAGAAGACATTTCACTGCTCATCCAAGAGGCTTCATCAGTTCTGTCTGACTGGTGGTGAACAGGAGGTGGTGTTTCAGTCCTTCAACGGCAATTAGGGTCTGGTATCAGTGGGAGTCGTTACCTGTCTTTGAACCCTCACATGTGGACCGACGCCTATTTTCCTGGTGTGAACTGGGGTGGAAATGTTCAGGTAGAGATTTCCTGTTGGTGTTGGGCCTCTCCCTTGCTTTGGTGAAGGCCCAATTTGGGTACCCACAAACCTTCATGGAATTCTGGATTTGTACTGCCTTCTGCAATTGTGGGCATTTCCTCGGCCCTGTGATATAGGGTTCTGATAACTCCCAATTTGTGTTGTAGTCGGTGGTGTTAAGAGTTACTTCCACCTGAGGATGTCTGAAGCTGGAAGAGAAAAGAGGAGCACAACCCACAGCCATTTCACAATGACAAATGAGTCAAGAACCTCTCTGACAGAGAACTCACGGACATAGAAAAAGAGGTCTTGGCCAAGGGATTATAATTTGCGGTCACACCCAAATAAATCCCTGTGGTAGACCTCATCACAGTCACAGAGTCGGCCATTAGAAACAACAAGTTGTCTGAGACAGAGGCAGAGGAACTGAGGATGAAGGTCACAGTCGCTTTGGCCAGTGCCAAACTCCCATCCTCAAACCTAACCCCTGAGGAAAGAAGGGCCTTGGCTGTCTTGCAGAAGGATGAAACCATCACAATCCTTCCAGCAGTCAAAGGCAGATGTATGGCAGTCCTTAACTCAGCCAACTATCAGACCAGAGTTTCCGACCTCCTCAGTGAAGCCTCCACCTATGAAGCACTGAAGAGGGACCCCACCAGTGGCTTCAAGAAGAAGGTTATATACTGTTTACAGAAGCTGGAGAAGGAGAGAGTTATTGACCGGCGACTATACTACAGGCTATACCCCAGGGAGGCCATCCCATGCATTTATGTCCTACCCAAAATACACAAGGAAGGAGCCCCACTCAGACCCATTGTCAGCAGCATCAACTCTGTGACTTACAACATAGTCAAGCACGTGGGCACCATTCTGGCTCCTTTGGTGGGAGACACACAGCACCACATAATAAACTCCCAGGACTTCGCAAGGAAAGTCCAAGAACTGCAGCTGGACCAGGACGAGACCATGGTCTCATATGATGTCACATCCTTGATCCTTGTTCACATGCATTCCCACCACAGAGGCTTTCAAGGTGGTGAGGAAGAGACTGCTGAAGGATGGCATGCTGAACAACAGGACTAACCTCACCCCAGACCATGTATGCACTCTGCTGGAACTCTGTTTAAACACTACCTACTTCCAGTTTAGGGGGCACTTCTATAGGCAGCAACACGGCTGTGCTATGGGCTCCCTGGTGTCTCCTATAGTTACTAACCTGTACATGGAAGAATTTGAGGAGAAAGCCCTGTCTTCCTTCATTGGTACTGCTCCCAGCCACTGGTTACGCTACGTGGACGACACATGGGTTAAAATCAGGACCTAGGAGGTAGAGGCTTTCACCGAGCATATCAACTCTGTGGATATCAACATCAAGATCACTCGTGAGGATGCCAGAGATGACTGCCTGGGCTTTTTGGATTGTGCAGTCCACTTGGGAGGGGACAGAAGCCTGAAGGTAGAAGTATATCAAAAACCTATGCAACTTTAAGCCAGGGAACACCCTGCGGCAGAGACTGGTCCACCCAAAGGACAAAACACCCAGACACAAACAGAGTGATGTGGTGTGTGCAATTAAGTGTAGTCAGGAGTGTAATGACTCGTACATTGGGGAAACTAAACAGCTGCTGCACAAGGGCATGGCCCAACACAGGAGGGCCAACCCCAGTGGACCAGAGTCAGCAATCCACCTCCACATGAAGGACAAAGGACATTCTTTCAAGGACAGTGAAGTCCAGATCCTCTCCAGAGAACATGGCTGGTTTGAGAGGAGGTAAGGAAGCTATTTTTGTAAAAATAGAGCACCCCTCACTAAATAGGGGTGGTGGACTAAGACACAACTTGTCTTCCATCTACAATCCTGTTTTGAGATCTCTGCCCAAACATTTCCACCCTAATTCACTCCAGGACAATAGGCGTCGGTCCACATGTGAGGGTCCAATGACAGGTAACGACTCTCACCGATACCAGACCCTAACAACTCAGTCGTTAAAGAACATTGTTGGCCACCGAGAGACTGAAACACCACCCAGTGGGATAAATACCCCCTGCTCACCATCAGTCAGACAGAACTGATGAAGCCTCTTGGATGAGAGGTGAAACGTCTTCTATCAGTTGCTTGCAATTACCTTCACCAAGGTCCATAATGGCCAAGACAGCACTGCAGCTTGCCTCTCCCAGTTCATTGGTTGCCACACAGGTATACAAGCCAACATCACTCATGCGACAGTCCCGTATCCACAGTCCTTCAGAGTCCTGGGCTTCAGAGGGAGGAAGGAGCTCATCATTGTGGTACCAGGTCAGAGAAGGTTTTGGAAATCCTGCCACTGACACCCGCAGTCGGATATCACAGCCTGTTCCCACTGCTGCCTTGTGGAGTTTACGGATGAAAGCTGGCGGTGTGTATTCCTGTGTTGCAGCCCCAGCTTCTGGAACTATCTGGTCCTTTGTGAGTTTGGCCCTTCTGGAACCAATGTCGGGACTGTGACTGGATTCAAAGTCTTCTGCCATCAGGATCTCTTTCCCACTTCTTTACTGGCTGTACTTTTTATCAGGTAATTGATTTGGGCATCACGATAAGCTGCAGTTAATGAAGACCTCTTCTGAAAGATTCCATTGGTTCAGATATCTCTGGGCTCACAGAGGATGTTTGACCCGGGCTGCTGCAATGGACACTGTAATGACCACAGTACATCAATCAAAATGACATTCAAGTTATGCAAAAGACACTTTGCATATGACTCTTCTTACCACAAAGAAGAGCGTACTGGTCATGTTTGACTTCAGGCATGTTTATGTTTTACATTTTATATGCCTAATCCAGAAAACTGAAAATAATGGTCATTCAAAAAAACTAAACAAGCCGAGTCTGCTGATTTTACATGTAAATATCTATTACGTACTGCTCAGACAGTGAAAACAGTTTATCATGTGTTTATAGGGAACAAAAACACTCGGGTGTCTTGGCTAGAAATTGAAACTATAATTTTTTGCAGACAAGGGCAGACTAACATAAGACACTATCAAGATGCATTACAGAAGGTGTAGGATCCAGAGGTTTTGGAGCTTGGTGCATTCTAGAAACCTAAAGGCATGCTATGTCAGCTTCTGCAGTACTGACTCTGACCTTTCTTTTATTAAATCTGTCTTTTGCACATCCCAAAAATGTTTTTAGTTGCTTAGTCACTGTAGTATTTTTTCACAAGACAAGAAGTCTGTCCTCTTACTGCCTGTCTGCACTTCAGATACAGGGAGAAGCAGCCAGGGTACAGTAGCTTGGACATAACAAAAGCTGAAAGAAGATAGGCCGTGATGCTCCAAAATACTATAACACACATCTAAGGGAGGTTTGTTGGATGGCCAGTCTGGATTTTCTTCACCTCTCATACCCACTTTTAATGTTGGCACCCCTTCCGAAATCTTGCTGCTTAAACTGAAAAAAGAAAAAGTTCTAGTATGTTGCTGTTTAGTGATGCTCATACCAGATCACCAAGGAGTTCACATGGGTCATAAGATATAATGGTTAGGTTTCAGAAATTCATGTAATTTCCCTAAAAATCTAGAAACCGTTGTAAATGACAACAGATGCAGTGCCATAATTATTCATTAAAAATATGTCAGCATTTGGATTTTCTTTATATGCTAATTCCCAGTATTTCACTAATATGCTGATCGAAGAGTTGCCTAAAATAGACTATACATGATTATAGAAAAAATGTCACTTAGCTCACCTTTGCCATTAAAGCTGAAAAGAATCCCTTTGGACTTTCCCAAGTTCAGCTTAATGGAACAAGATCCATGGAGCCAAATACTTCATCTTAAATCATTTGCAAAAGCTCATGCCCTTTCGTGAGTACAGACACAAGTGTAAGGCCATCTTAGATTATAGAGCATTAGCAGCCACTGCCATGGTCCCTTTCATCAGCTTTAGTCCTGGTGAAGAGAGGTGAGTCAGACGGGGATCCTTTTTCCTACATGTCAAAACACTCGGGCCTTCTGATATACTGTGTTTTCAGTATCTACGTTTAAGTACTTCTTAAAAAATACACTTTTAACCTTTTTAGGCTTCTAAGTACTTACATCAGCTCATGTTATCTATCTCCTCTTTCTCCAGTCTCCCGCAGTCTCGCTGCCTTATTCCCAGCTCCCTCAGGTTGGGAATGACAGCTGCACCACCACAAATAGGTCACATTTCTTGGGCTGCCATGTATGACCTACACACAAACACACACTCCCACACTCCAAGCCCTTTAGATAATGTTGTCAACCACAATTTGTGTGTGTGTCAAAGACAGGCAGAGGTAGCATGTGTGACAGCTGGAATTATAAAAGAAAGTCTAAGAATAAAAACAGGAGTTACATACATACATTCTATACACACACACATATATATATATATATACACACAGTATATATATATAAACCTGACATGAAACATGACAAAGACTGGACATCTGCTGATGTATTACCGCCCTCTACTGGTAAATACGGTGTAGTACTTTCAGATAACACCGGTGTTATCTGAAAGGTGTTACTTTTGTACTTGGATGAGTAAAATGAAAGATATCTGTATCTAATGCAAGATAAACAGTTTCACACAATAAAGTGACCTATCCCAGTATAAAAGGTGACCTGCCCTACTGCAGGCCAACTCTAAACTGAAAGCCATGTTTCCAGGGTAACAATCAGTGACCAACACTTAATGCTATCAGTGGTATCAAATGACAGACATTCATGTAAATGTTCCGTAGCCCTTAAAGTTAAAACTAATTATTAAACTCTGTCCCTAAACAATTCGTCACCTGCATTATTTACTCTAACCCATAAGATGTTAACAATAAACTGTCACATTTACCTTGAAGACAAATGCATTATATGGCTGTCCTGTGCGGGACTGCCTGCTTTTACACGGGAGACAATCCCAGACAAAATTCACAGACACAGTCGGGACATGGCTGTGCGCAACACTTTAACAGAGATGGGCAGACAAACCCGATGCACATATGCAAAACCAACCACTTTGTCTTATCTCTTGAAAAAATAAATCAGGATGTTTAACAACACTTCCAAAAAAGCACCATTATCACATTTATATGGACTGTCCCAGTGTAGCTTGGCGTCTTCTTCTCCTCGTTTTGTGCGTCAAGCAGAAACCTGCTCAAAACTTCCACTGGTGGTCGGATCTTTGTGTCTTTGCAAGCACAGGTGTTAAAGGTACTGTATATTCAGATGTCCCAGAAAACCGTTGCCACTGAGCCAATATGCACAATACCAAAGCCTTAAATTAGGAGCCACGAAATGGAGCTAAGCCATAATTAATTTTCTTATTTACACTTGTGCTTTTTCAGCTGTGCCAGATTTTGTCTGTTGTGACATTTAATGTGCCATTATCCCGCACTTCCCACATGTGGCCATATTGGTCGCTGTTCAGCAAAACTAATACGTCAAACGAATTTAAAAAATAGCATAGTTCATATAAATATATCAGTAAATAATGACTAATTATTAGTCACTTATTAAACACTGGCTATTGCAGTTTTACCAAGTCATTTTTCACCTTATTTTAAACATCTTCAGTGTGAAGGTTCATTCCTGATCTTGATAAATGTATTAATTGGATCTTGACAAAAGATTGTTTTGCAAAAGTGAAACACCTTAACGTCAAACACAACTCCAAAGACAGTTGGTTCAAAGGAAAGTGTCTGCACACAACAGGCCTTTGGCCTGTTAAATTGCTGATAAAAATATGTTTCAGAGATTGATTCAAGGATTCAAGGCCAGTCGGATAAAGAAGGCAGACACTGGTTTCCCTCACAGTAGACAATGACTTTTCGTTTAGTGAGTTAACTGGTTTTGTGTGTGAGATATGTCTGTAGGCCACCAATTAATGTTTTCAGCTACAGATACACATGACAGTTGTAAAGAAATCTTATTTTTGATGGTGTGAGACATTTTTGTATATTTGCTGTAGCCAGTTATAATAATGACCTTGGTTCACACTGTAAGTGAACTAAGCCACCCAAAAGCAACTCTGCAGAACACAAAAGGAGAAAATAAAACATAGATACTTTCTCTCAATACTGTGAGAAACAGTTGCACCAAACAGATAATCCCAACTGCCAAGGTCTTTCCTTGATATCTTCCATTTTTCATTGGCAACAAGAAGCTTTTCCTTGCAGACTTCACTCAGACTCAGTCTCAGACAGCTGAAGAGCTAAATAAATATGTGAGAATAAGAAAAGTTACACAGGATAATTTGGTTACTTGAGCAAATTGAAACTCCATTTTCATAAATTCTCTCTGCTCCTCTGGACCAGTAACAAGTGAAACTTCCTTTTTGGACTTTTTTTTTTTTAACCATTACATCTGTAAGATATTTTGTGTCTGGTGGTTGTTACACAGTCATGGTGTCCTGTGCTCTCCTCATCCTGGGTCCTTTGTGGATCCACAGTCTGATTCAGTCCTGCAGGGGAGAGCATCTATCCAAGGAGGCAGTGTTGTCCTGGTTCAAAGGGAGAGTTCTGGAAACCCTCGGGCTGGAGGAGCCTCCTGTAGCCACAGTGCATGGTCCTGATGAGGGCATGGCACAGCCAGGAGCGAGGCTCATTAATTGGAGGGTCCCCAGGACTAGCAGGACAGCATGGGTCAGCCATGGAAGAAGTTCAAACCAGGAATCATCTGAAATTATTCTCTTCCCCACTTCTGGTGAGAAGCTTTGTTGTTGTTTTTTAGCCTTAATAACATTAAAGGACACTTGAATTGCTGCAACACACTATTTATTTTTGCTGCTTTGCTGAATATATTGCATAGTGACTTTCTTTTACAAAAAGAAATCAAAGCACAATTGCAGCACCTTCCATCATAACACAGATTTGTCATATATTTCTTTTAATGCTGCAGCAAAACTGACCTGATCATTTGAAATTAAATCAAGCTCTATCCAGTCAGCAGTTGTGCTAATTCATGCCACATTTTAATAAATTATAATGACCAAAGAGCTGCTTGGTGAGCAGAACATTTTTGCCAAACAAAGAACTGCTACAAGCAGAATAGACAGGAGTTCCACTAAATAATTGAAATTACAAATATTTTTGAATATTTAGTCAGAATGCTTTTGTAGGGCACTTGAGGACAAGAGTGGATTAAAATTGCAGCAAAGTACCATATATTCCACAGAGTTACATTTGCCTTTCAGGCATGTGTATTGCATATGCTTTGCTTATTTTAATGTCAAAATCACACAGTTTTTTATTGCACAAAACTCACCATATTATTTTGCAGATCTGAATCAGCAAAAACAAGATTTTATAGATGTGCTAATGACTTAAAATTATTATAATGGTATGACTTCCTGTTTGTAAATCTCTTGTAATTTTAAAAAAATGTGTAGTCTAGCTATCCATCTGAGGTCTCCTCTTGATAACAGCAGAACTCTGAGGAATGCCAAAGGCAATAAATATCAGACTTTTCTTGTCTCTCTTTGGCAGACTCATCTTGTGCCAGATCTGACTCATCTCCCGGAGAAACCAGCATCAGCCATTTCACATATTACTTCCAGCCCTCTATGAGCAGCCATGATACCCTGGTCACATCTGCCCACTTCTGGTTCTATGCAGGCGAAAGAAGCACAGACAATTCCTCTGCACCGTTGTTCATTCTGACTTCAGTGCAGCAGCTTCTTCAGGTCGCAGAATCTCCATCACTGATGAGCTCAGACAGATGGACCACCTATCAGCTGGATCAAAAAACGCTGGCCTCTGTGGGTGAAGGCCCTTTTCTGCTCCAGGTCCGTTGTCTGACCTGTCAGTGCCATGCCAACGAACCAGACAAGATGCCCTTTCTTCACCTTCATGCTCACCCTCGTGGCCCTGTCCGGTCACCCCGCGGTGCACCGCTAACCATTCCCTGGTCTCTTTCTGCTATCAACCTGCTGCAGCGCCCCTCTCAGGACAGGCCTCAGCAGAGCGACTGCCAGCGGGCAGAGATTGAAATCAGCTTTGAGGAGCTGGGCTGGGAAAACTGGATTGTCCATCCAAAGGTACTGACTTTCTCCTACTGTCATGGAAACTGCTCAGCCTGGGATCGAACATCCACCATGCTGGGAATCACTCAGTGCTGCGCCCCACTCCCAGGGACTATGAAGTCCCTGAGAATCACCACAACATCTGATGGCGGATACTCTTTCAAATATGAGATCTTACCCAACATTATGCCTGGAGAGTGCACTTGCATCTAAACATAAAGCTTAAAGGGCTAGTTCGCTCAGAATTATGGTGTTCTTAGAGCTCAGGTCACAATCATTTTAAATCGGTAACTCCTCCATTTCCTCCGTGCATTTTACTGTGGCAGAGATAATGTCCTGACTCATAAACAAGCTTTAGTGTGCACTCTTTTTAAAATCAACTTTAAAACTTTCCAGTGCTGTCTTCACTTCCTAAGAAACTAAGTCTTGCTTTTTTTTCCTCATTTAGACACCGCTTGTAAGATAAAGCAAGCAGCACATAGTTTGATTCTCACCTTTAGAGGGCAGTGTAGGCCTACTTTTACACTGCATCGTTTCACATCAGTACCTTCACATTGCTTCAGACAGTTCAAGGAAGTATAGTATACTAAATCAATTTAAACATGGAAATCAGTTGTATTGTGCAACTATCACAAATGTTACAAACATGACATTTTAGAGGAGACGCGCACATATAATTAAGCTACTGATCACTTTTATCCAACTTTTGGCAACTGATTTGTCAATATACAGACTAGCATTCGCAGGCTTTGACAGGATATACTCGGCAGCTTTAGTCACAGAAAATCCAAAGACAGAACCATCTTGTTCAAATATATTTATTTCTCTCAAGACAAAATAATCTCTACAGTTACAAAAACTACAAAAGTATAAACCACTGAAATACCATATTTAAAATGGAATGTTGTACCTTACAATAAGTAGAAACTGTAATTGAGGGGATTACAAGAATACAGCATCAAACAGCTCTTTGGCAATCTGCAGTTTCATTTTCGACCAACAGATCATAAAACCAACAGGTTATGAAAATGTTTGAACTGTGTATGAACACTGAAATCTACTGATCAAATGTCGCATGATGAATAGGTGTGTGGTTACATGGCACCAGATTGTGTGTCAGCAGCCAACTCTCTTTCTTTCCTCAGCTTTTCTTTTCTTCCCTTCCCTGGATGCACAAAACCACCCATGTTTCAGCACAAAGGAGAAGTAGTGGTGAATGTCAAGGGTGGAAAATACGGCTCACGAAAGAAGAATGTAAATTTCTAAGACAGGGATGGAGTTTCATTGTAGCCCAACAGCCCAGAAGACAGATGTTTCCAGCTGGTTAGCAACAAACCAAATAAAATGTCAGTTTGGATTCATGCAGTGACCAACACTGAATCATTTTTATAGTACATAATTGAGGGGAGAAAAGGATTTACCAAATCCAGGTGATGACTTCACACCAGTCATGTCAAACAGGTGGCATTCATGAGGCCAACACTTCATTCTAGAAAAAGGTAACTAATCAAGAGCTTAGGTCAACTCATAGTAACAAGGTAATAGTAAAATAAACTATTTTTAAATGAACCGATTGTACAAACACACAAAAAAAAGAAAAAGGATTCTTGGAAGTTTATTAGAACATTTCCTGTCAAAGGATTCAAGCATTTCCCAGGTAACTTTTTGGCTGATTGAAGTAAATATACAGGCTTCAAAAATGTGTCAAACGTTTCTGAAACGGTGTGGTATCTCACTAATAAACACCAACACTCCCTAATATTGCATCTATTTAAATTAAACATGACTCTTGTAGCACAGGTTAAGCTGTATTTGTTTTGTGTATGTGTTGGGGGGTGGGGGATTACTGCACATGCCCCAGAAAAGACATAACCCAAGGCTGCATAACAAGCCTTAAAGAAAGATGTTAATGCTTGTCAGCATTCAACAATGGAGAGCCTCTGTGTTGTGAGGAAGACTACAAAAAAAATATATATATATATATATATAAAAAACACAGAGCAAGAGGAGTCTAAAGCTTATCCTTCCAAGGTCTGGCATGGGCAAGGATAACTGCATGGCTACAAAAATGGAGTGAGCAAAAGAACAGGGTGTAGGCAAGGTTTTAGCTGAAGGCACAGTCAAGGTCTGAAAGCAGATTGGCAGGCACGACTTGAGATGTGGAAGGTTTTCAAGTTTAGTCGTGGAGATGAACCGTTTGTCACAACACAACTTTGTCAGCAATTTTGTCTTTTGGATAGACCATCTAATACTGAAAGGCTCATTTCTCTCATCCACACACAGACACACACAGACAGGCTTTGGTCTTCCTCAGTGGTCTGACTGCATTCCCATATGTGCTTCCCCCATGTGTTTAAGGGCCAGTAGGAATGGAAGGACAGACATCTGAGGCAGGAAGCATGCTCAGGCACGTAGCTCTGGGAAGAGACAAAATAGTCATGTTGAGCAAGTCTGAAGTAGATATGCTCACAAATAAAGCTGTAAGAATTAGTTCATTTTAATGTAGGTTGTCAACTTCAACACTGGAACTGTACTGGGCAAAGCCACAATCTGAGTCCAGAAAATTACCTAGAGTTTAATGTTTTAGAAGTTAGCAATGTATTTGTTTGACCAAAAATAGAAAAATTGGTTATTTCTTCAGATCAACAGTTCAAAACCAAACTAATTTCTTTTTGAACTATATAAATCAGAGCAAAGTAGCAAACCCTCAGTTGGTACCAAGAAACATCTTTCATTTTGGAATTTCTAATGAATCATTGAATTAAAATTATATTTAACTATTTTTAAATCTGATTATTATAGATTGTGACTGTTTATTAGCTTAATTAATCCTCAATAATTAAAGCAGCAATGAAAATTTGAATGATGAAGACCATGATTTAAAGTGGCTCATTACCTTTCTCATTCAGCTCTCCCTGCTTTTCCTGGGCAAAGTTGAGGCGGTTCTGCTCAGCAGCCGTCTCTGCAGCTGTGTTGACTTCTGGGCTGCTGCTTCGTGAAGGGCTTCCTTCATCTGCCTGGTAGGCCAAGTCGAGGTGTTGCTGGGCCAGTTTCAGGTGCCTCCTCAGCCGCTCCAGCTCCCTGCATGATGGCACCTCATCCCCAAAGCTTTCCCGTCCAGAGTCAGCTACCTGTGAATCCCTTAGTTGTCCTTTCAGCTTCTCTTTCTTCATGGAGGCATGATATCCTGGTGGGGCTGTTGGCATGGCACGCGAGGAGGTTCGTGGGGGGGCACGCGATTTGACAGTGGCTCGCCTGCGGAAGGTGTCACGGATGCTGCCAAAGCCCAGATGGATGATTTCCAGGAAGGTGAGGAGCAGACAGAGGAAAGACACCACGTACATCACCACCAGGAAGATGCTCTTCTCTGTGGGGCGGGACACAAAGCAGTCCACTTTATGCGGGCAAGGCGAGCGAGTGCAGACGTAGGATTCTTCGACCTTAACGCCATACAGGACGTACTGCCCAAAAAGGAAGGCGATCTCGAAGGCGGAGCGACACAGCAGCTGACAAACGTAAACTTTCATCAGGCCGTCACGCAAGATCCGCCGCCGACCATCATGCTTTCTCTCTGAGCCTGGGACAAAGAAAACACTGGTCAGAATCTGATTCAGTTTGTATCAAAGATGCTAAAAGGTATTTGACACAATGCATACTTTTCTCTGCTTTATCAGGCTTGTCTGGTTCAATCTCTTCGGCGATCATCGGGTCTTCCTCTCCATTGTCCTCCGCCTCCTCGTAGTCTCGAACTGCCCCACGGTTAACGATGGGCATCCTCTTCTTCTTTTTCTGGCCAGACGTGTATTCGCTGTCTTCCATGCGGGCTATCTTGTGCATGGCGAAGCCCAGGTACATAATTGTGGGAGTGGTGATCATGATCACCTGGATAAAGATCAGACTTGATCATTCTGTTATGCAATCATGAAAAACAGATGCAGAGCACATTTTCAAGCTTTTATGTTTTATAACATTAGAATGCAGCTCACCTGAAAGATCCAGAATCGAACATGTGAGAGCGGTGCAAATGCATCGTAGCACACATTCTCACACCCAGGCTGTTGTGTGTTGCAGACAAATTTACTCTGTTCATCATAGTAGATGGTTTCCCCACCAACAGCTGTCAGCACGATGCGGAAGATGATGAGCATTGTCAGCCAGATCTTTCCAACAAAGGTTGAGTGATTGGAGATCTCATCCAGCAGACGAGTTAGGAAGCTCCAACTCATGGTGCCAAGGTGACCAGGGAGCTACGTAAGCTCTGGATGAGGAAAAAAAGCCACATCACTAACATGATACTGTTTTGTTTATCAAATGTGAACATTTTCTTTGTAAACTGAATATTTTGGACTGGTGGGTGGACAAATCAAGACATCGCTTTGATTCTAGGAATTTTTGAACATTCTCCCTTGTTCCTGACATTTTATAGACTAAACTACATATACACAGTAATATAAAGTATATATTTAATAATGCACCATTATGTGCTAATATATATTCAGTAATGCCCTCAAGCAATAAGCAAATATGCACCAATCTCCAAGATTTACAAACTAGCAGAATTATTGAGGAAACCAAATGCAAATATTGCATCCAGGTATTGTAGGTCAACCTCATCTGCAGGGCTAGGAAAGAAACATGCTTTGTTTTAATCATACAGAGCCCTCAGACTTGCAGGTGTCCATACATAAACCACACCACTCAGTCCTGTTAGTCAAAGGGCACTAGTAGCAGCTTGGTAAACTCTCATTCTTACAGCTCCCTGCTATGCCAAGCCTGAGCTGCTAATCAAACATCAGAGTGTCAGCAGGCATGTTGCAGCCAGCCGTGAGGAGACCTGCTGTGCTGTGGGCTGCAGGCACTAAAACGCTGAATGAAGTTAGGAATTTTTCTGTCTCACTGCCAGAAATGATCCCTTTAAATTCTTTGAAACCACAACCTGACACCTTAACATGAAGCCGTGAAGAAAAGAACAGAGCTGGTCCTTTCAGTTCATTTTCCAAGTACCCGCTCCTTTAAAGAGGATCACTCAATAATACAGTAAAGCTTGATTTACCTGGGTTTTTTTTTGTGGCTAAGTGGGAACAACAAAACAAAAAACAACATTTGACTGAGTGGTAGGTTGAAAACTAAGAAAACTATTGGGTTTATTTCTAAAAAAAAAAAAAACTAGCTAGAATGTTTGCCTGGAGCATGGAAATAGAATGCTTCAAATCAAATACAGCTGTCAATTAAAAGAAAAGGCATCCAGTATTATTTTGGATTAATATGTGCAGGATTGCCTCCTCTACCAAGGAAGGCTCAGGAAAACGGTTGAACTGATATTGCCACAGAAACATAATTTGCCAACTGGAATGCAACAAACAATAAAAATACACCTACTGTACATTCACCAGGCTGTAGCAAAGAAAATAGCCAGTATTTCATAATTGCAACAGAACAAGGCTTGAGCCATATCAAGCATCCGTGGGCATTTCTGCCCAGATTAGACCACCCAGGGTGCACCCAGCATGATGCCGTTTATGCTGGTTGGGTGTGGCCTCTGTTCTTTTTAACTACTGTATGTAACAAGTGGCCTGCCGGCACGGCCAAGTGAACTGTAGCTCTACTCAGGCCCTCACCTGCCAGGTTACTCATCAATTCCTTTGCAAAAGCCTTCCTCCACACTGGCACCTTCAGACGCCAAGAAATGAAGAGTCTGACATGCCTGAGCAGAAACAGACTCATGTTGAAGTTCAAGTATTTTAGCCTGTTTTGAATTAAATCCAGTGAAGATTATGTACTCTGAAACACTTCATCTCAAACCCAGCATGCTACAAGTTCCAGGCTGTAACGAGAGAACTAAACCAGATAAAATGTTTAAAAAGGTGAGCTGCAATTCACCCATTACAGAAACACCACTGTGGATAAGGTGTTTGACAAAACGGAGAACTTCAAGACCTTGTAAAGTCTGAGACAGGAACAAGATTATTTTACCCCTGTCACACAATTACAATGCCCACCTATAAATGTCATAGGTATTCAGCAGAGATACTGCATAGCACCTTGAAATAAACAAAATCCACCAATAAGTTTTTCAAAGCTAAATAGTCTGACATTTAATGAGGCAGACTGTTCCTTTAAGCACCATCTGTCGCAGTTATGTTTACTTTCTGCCATCAAAACTCTGACCTGATATTCAAGCTTTTTAGAGCTCCAACTGTGCTTCCAGGACACAACCCACTTTGCTAAATATTGACCAAAAGCATCATCTGAGAAATGAAAGGTATCACTTTCATAAATCCACAGCAGTCTAACCACAAACGGCCATCTAATATCAGTAGCCTCTAATCAACACACTGAACTGCCAACACAATAAGCCAGAGGCTGACTGTTAAATTTGACCTCTGAGGAGTACCATGTCTGTTTGTGCCACTTTATCAACCTTTAAACATACTTATTACTACACTGTAGTCACATGAGGGCACCAGGAAAATTTAATGGCTAATACTTGTCCTTGTAAACACAAAGGTTAGAAATGCAGTATCTGACAGATTATCACACAGTCCAGTTAACGGCGGCTTGGACGATGGAGTCACTGCAGTCACCTGTTAAATATTCTCCCTAAAGTGCCAAATATTTGATTGAACCGTTGACATTGTCGAGACATTTGAACACTTCAAAACACTTTTCCATATTTTTGATGTTTTACTCCAAGGTCTTGTCATTCACTTCTCTCAGTCTGAATTCCACTGTACCACAATCAAAAACAAATTTAACTCAATACAAAAAGCTAATTTGCAGGTTTCTCTCAATACACAAGGATTTTACTCCTACTGAGAGCCCATGGAAGCATTCTAGAGGTGCAGGGCTAAGGGGAGGGGGGGGGGACGACATCACCCAACAACGTATTTAACCAAGACAAACTGGTTTCATGGCTCAAGTAATTGCAAACATTTTTTTTGCAACAGAACCCTCACAAAAGCTGACCAGACACAGCTTTTAAACAGTAGCTTATTTGCTCATGTGGTGCGAAACCCAGCTCAACTTAGGCTTTTCTGCATCAGGAGCCACTCGGCTCCAGGAGGAGACGGAGGGGGTTGGAGTGTTTGAAGCAAAAGATCTGGACAAAGCAAAGGCAAGTCGACATTCCTGCCTAACCAACAGCAGAAGCTGGATCTTAGGGTTCAAGGAGCAGACAGAGGGCACATGAAATCCTCAAGGAGTCTGAGCTGTAACAGAAGAATACACCACCTACAAATGTCAATCACTACTCTACTGTACTGTCAGCACAGAAAAAAATTATTTGACTTTGTAAAAGACATCCAGAGGAGGAAATGTCTATAGCCACTAGACATATCCCCTGGTCTGTTTCAAATAAGCAGTAAAAGGAAGCTGAGAGGAGATTTAAAGACCTTCAGCAAAACTGTCCAAGGCTATGAACAAGCTCTGCTGAGTCAGACTTTACTGTTTTAATGTGGGCGTTCTGTTAGGAAAATAAAAGTGCTGCCAAGCTCTAGTGGGGAAACTAAAATCCAGTGAATTAGAAGATGAAGCCATCATTTAACTGAGTCAGACACGAGTTAGTTATGAAAGTTGAACCACTGTTAGGAGAGTAACTCGTTAAACCAAAGGAAAATCACTGTAATGCTTGTCTGGTGAGTTTATTTAACCATTCCGATGGGGAACTTTTGAAAACTACAGTGGTATTAAAATTGATTTTCTTTTGGCACACTTATAAAAACATATGACATCAGAACAGTTTGAGCTGCGCTAACAGTGAATTTGTCTTGGTGGATCATATTTTCCCCTAAGGGCTTGAAACTGACGAAGATAGAACGACTCACCGCTCTCCGGGAAGCACAGATCCAAAACTCGTCACACGGAAGCTACTTGGTAAATTCAGTGTGAACACTGCTCATAAAATAAACTTTGTGAACACCAACATGTTAAAATGAGGTTTAACTAAGTGGGAAAAGGAAACTAAATTGCCTTACAAACTTCTCGTCACCCACCTTCACTCCACTCCGCGCGTCTTCTCTCCTTGCGCTTAATTGCTCGACCAGGTTTTCTTAATTAACGCGCGCTCTCATCGGCGTCTGCGGGCGTCTGCGTGCGTCTGCGTCCGCGTCCGAGGCACCCTTGTCTATGAACCCATTCAGCCCGTGTTGACCCCATGTGTCAGGGTCCCGAACAAAAGTACCAAAGAGAGATCTCTGGTTCCTGCTCTCCTGCTCTCCTCCTCCTCCTCCTCCTCCTCCCGCACCTCCTCCACGTAACTCGGCCCTCATTCAAGAAGAGGAGGCCCCTCGCCTGAAACCTGAGATCCATGACTGACTATCGTTCGGTCCTGACGACGGACCTTTATAATATGATGATGCCACTGTCACAGTCAGTCCCAGGGTCTTCACAGGAATTTCATCCGATATAAAAATATCACTGTAATATGATAAAAAAATATAATAATATCACAATAAGGCTGCTTATAGCAATAAAGTTCATACACATACATCATGAATCATTCACAGTATTAGGATGCCAATTTTTATAAAGGACACTGTTAGGTATTTTTAGTCAGATAGACATTGGTTAGACTCTTCATGTATTAGAAATGTTTAGAGTAGACAGGATGTCTAGCTCAGGCTGTTAAATGCTTAGTCATTCTTATGGGGTACTCCAGGTTGTTCAGGTTCAAGGAAGCTGATTACTGTTAGGAGACAGAAGGGTTAATATTATTGTTATGACGTGTTTAACCATAATGGTAATCATAATATTTTCTTATGCTTAATGTCATGACATGTCACTAGATGTCATGTCAGAATGTTTTAGCTACACACCACATAATCAACAGACAGTCACACATTGATTTTCTTCATGCTTTGACTACTGCTATGGTCAGCTGCACAGCTGGCACCGGGAGACGTCATGGTTTGGTGTCCCTGAGTAGTATGGGGTTAGCCCGAAGTGATATAATGTATAGGCCTGTTATGGTTCAGGGTCTTTCATCTTTCAGCTGCCTGCGTGCATGTTGGAGGTGTAAGATACCTGAGCGTGTAATGTTAATTTTACCTGTGTTCATTGAATAAATCAGCACAGTTTTGAAGTTACTTGGACTGTCTCGTCTCTCAGAGTTAACGTGGTTAAAAGAACTAGGCCCAACAACACCATGTCTAAGAATGACATTTTAATATACTTAAATAAATGCACTTAAGCGTTGCTACCATTCACAAGAGGAAGTACACATGAAATAGACTCATTTGTAACAATACCACTTAGAATAAATGTGATATTATGATGCACATTAAATATGCACTCACTTACACTCACTGTATTAGTGCCACATTCAAAACAACCCTGAACTATAACTTTATGAGGTGTTGGCTCAGCTTTATTCGGAGGCCATTGTGTTGCTTGCTGTGGAAGTGTATTGCAGTATTCTGAGAAGTGTTTCTAATATTAAGTCTACTCTGACATAAACAAGGTGGACAAATTATTTTAGTATTTTAGTATTGCACTGCCATAGATTTGGGGCACTTGTGAGGGGCAGGGTAGAAAACCAATGGTAAAAACTAATGCAGCAGAGGCAGAGCAAGTCAGGCTCCAAACATACTGGAGTTAACCCGTCTCTCTAATGCGACTTGTCTTTCATTAGAATCTCCCTGGTTAACAGCCATGGTTTTCAAAACTCTGCTGTGTGTCCAGTTTGTAATACAGGTTTTAAATGCCCTAAAACTGTAGCATCTATGCCTGTGCTGAAACATCCCTGATGGTATTACAATGGCTATTTTTTTTCCTCCAGACTTTCAAGGGCTCCTACAAAGCCATCAATGGCATTATACAACCACAGTATTTTCAAAAGCTAAAAAGGCCACCAGTGACTGTGCAAAATGTTTGGAATGCCCCTTTAAAACACCTACATATTCAAAGAGAGGATTTGTGTCTGTATAGGATCTTGGGTTTTTTTAATACTAAAAAGTACACCGAGTCCAACTACACCATAATCTAATCATTACTCTTTGTGCTGAGGACCCTGTATTATCCACTTGAACCAGAGTTTGGCAGCCCACTAGCCTGACAGAGCACTGCGTGACTGCAGCTTTTAGAAGAGCAGGCCCACCATCCAGGAATTTTGTTGACTCAAGCATTCAGCAAAATAACAGATTTTTTGCTGTCATGCACAGTGCAGCTGTAGTGCTCCCGATTTACCAGAGGACCTTCAATGTTTGGAGGAGGCTGTGGGAAGTTGAATCAGGCCAGATGTGAGTGCCTGGCCAAATCACCATGGCTACAGCCCAGCTTTCTCTCATATTAACTATCCTCCCAGTTTTCCTTTGGTGCTCACATGTGGTCCAAGATGATGCATGAACTCATTCACCTGCACCTTTTTTACTGTCACTTATTTACAGCCAAAAATAATCCACGCTATTTTGGGAAAGTTTCTATTTTCTCTCTCACATTCTTGTGAATTAGCATTTTAAAAATGTTTAAATAGCACTGAATTAATGTTGCTGAGGGGTTTGACAATTAAGGCCCTTATAGGCGGACAGGGGCCAAAACAACAACAACAAAAACTAAGATTTTGCTTTTTATGGAAAAATGGGAATGGAGGTGGACTGACTCCCTCCTGTGGCTCCAAATTCCTTCCCAGCCCCCTGCAGTAAATATATTAACTGCTTGAACAAAGGGCACTTTTGCCCTATTTGCATGTCCTACTGCCTCTGTGACTGAATGTACTGTACACACAGTATCAGGTGCTATTGCTTATTTCCTCCCAAAACATAAAACTTCACAGTGTGCAATTGTTATGACTTCTGGATATTTTAGGCTGAGTTTCAAGACTCACTAATTTTAGCCTGTTGGAGGCCAAAACTAATGAGATTTAGCATTTGCTCCTTAATTTACTCCTGACAGGATGGGGGAGGGCATGGTATTTAGATAATTGACCTGTAAATGAGAATAAGAGAACAAAATCATTTTAAAGCACTGCTCCCAGAGACCATATCAGATCCATAAAACAGGATTATGTTCAATATACTTCACCATTAAGTAAGTCTGCTGACTAGTTTGGTGATCAGTTGTTTGTCAGCCACATGGGTGTGACTAAAGGTGATCCACAAACATGTGCACAACACATGCACAGCATCAAAACATTTACACTGTGAAATTGGTTACCATACCTTTCATACAGCTGAGCCTAGACTCAAATCCTGCTTTGCTTAGAGGAGTAGGATTGGCAGTTTGGCACCGAGTGGCCAAAAAGCACACAGTGTAACCAACAGGCCACAAGTTTGGTCCAATAATCAAACACCAATGCCAGACTTTCGTGCTGCTTTCAAGCATTTCTTCACTGTTGCTGCTTTCAATTGGAGCCAGAAATAATGTAATGATTAAGCTGACCTAATAAAGAAGAAATGGGTGCTGAAGACTGCAGGTTTAAAAGCCAGTTTTTATCGCACCAAGGAAGGAATCTTTCAGTTGCTAAACTGCAGGAACAGTTCATTACAGCATGCACAAGTTTCTAAGGTTTATATTTGAATGCACAAACAGGAAAATGTCAGAGAGAGTGATTTTCTATATGGTTTAACAATTTTCTCAAATACTTAGTCTTCTCTTGTCTTCAAACTGGAACATTAACACCATTAGTTAATGGATGGATGGATGGATGATGCCACTGCATTAACTACTTGTCAATGACCAGGCATGAGTCACGTTTCTACAGAACTAATAAACAGCTGACAAGTGACATTTTGAGAGCTTCAGGTCAAGCTGTGCTCTCACTAAACATTATCAGACACATACATCAATCAAGTGTCACAGTATGTACAACAACGTGTAAAACCTCTTGTAATTAAGAGGCTGTGAACAGAATAATCAGTCCCTAAGGCGTCTCATCTGCCTTTGCGGACTTTCTGGCAGCAGTCCATTGCTGTGGTTTGCATCATGACGGTATAAAAGGGATTAACACCAATCTACATGTACTTTGTTACATAATACCACCTGTTTTTGCTGTTTTGTTGATGTGGATCATTTGTGAAGTCAATTTTACAGGAAAGAAATGTTGTTGCTGAAGTTAAGAAAACCTCTGAAACTTAACATTTGTAACAGGACCAAGTGAAGTTCCACCAACCTGCTGCAAGTTAGATGTGGATACTCCTTTTTGCTCTCTATTAAAAATGCACGACTGTTTTGGTTTAAATAAACAGAACACAAATTAACATATTACTTTTATATTTAATTGTACAGATCACATGCCAGCAGTTTTTCATATTTTTGTATTTATATAAAAATAAAGCACACTTCTCTGACTTAACCCACAATGAAATGCTAACAAAGATATAAATCAGATTTTGTTTGTAAATTAACAGTGATCATCACATCATAGCGGCTACGTAAGCAAGCCACAGGGGCCACATTTTAAAGATAGTAATGCAAAACCTCTGCATTTATCCAATAGTGACAGTGCAGAACTGACTTTTCCATGTAGTTGATCTGAGAATAAACAAAGAAAAAAAAATCACCCAATGTAAAAAAACAAAACAAATACCTGTTCCCAAGTTTAATAGAAAAGAACTGCTACTGTTCATCTGATGTTCACACTTCTGGTTTTCTGTTCACATACCACAGTCCAGAAACACATCATGAGACTAAATTTAACTGGGAGAGGTGAGGTGACCCTTAATGACAATGTCTTAACCTCAACCACTCAGAAGCACCCCATCCTCGTGATGTCACAACTCACTGCACTCTAAGACAGTGAGGGGAAAGACTATGTCAAGCTTGGGGGGAGGGGGGGGGTTCCCTGTCAGCCTAGTGCAAAGAAAGCTATAAGATGCATTAAGGTGCTTTTCAGTAAGAAAACAGGGCAGCAATAAACAAGGCACGCTCCATTTCAGCTGCAGGAACCTTCAGTGGGATGGTATCTGGAGGAAAGATTACACAACAGTGTTTTTACAGACATGTGTACCACATGAATGAGTGCAATCATTTCCAAGTTTCTGGCTTAAAAGAGGATGAAAGCCACGAGTGTAATGGAACCAGACTGAGTGCAGACCGTGCTCACGCTCACTAAACATTTCCCAGTACCAACACTTAGACTCACGCTCACAAAAAACAGGAGCATACAGTCTGTAACTCTTTTTTTCATGTCGCTCTGTCTTGCAGACTTGTGTGCAGCTTCACTCCGAACATGGCCTCCCACTGTGCTCTGACCCAGGCCAGCAGACCCTGGAGGAGCTCACTGCTCTCCGAGCGCACACACCATGTCTTCTCCTGTTTCACAGTCTGCAAGAGAGAAAACAGCATGAGAAGCAATGAAAATGAAAGCAGTTCATCACAAGGAACTCACATTGGATAATGAGAACAAGAAACATTTACATGTATCAAAACTGACACCACAGTTGTAACAATCATCACAACACCACAATGTGAAGTTTGGTCAACCCTATGCACCCCTTTACTGAATTTCTCAATGCACATGTTGTAGTTAACAATATACTGATCTCCCTGGATTATTTTCTAATATGAAACAGAACCTGATTGTGTTCAATTTCACTCAAATCCTTCTTTGTAGAGAAAAGTAAACAAATTGTGTGGTCATGTTTACAGATCATGGTGAAAAGGGGAGCAATTAGAGGACTCATTCAGGTTAGCAACAACCACATGCACAGACCAACACAAACATGGCATCAGCAAGTACAGCTTTGTTTTGATTCAGGAGTCTGAGGGAATAGAGACAGTGGGATGACACGATCACCCCTGTTGTACTTACGTAATTAGGAAGTTAAATAAGAGTTTAAAATAGTTTGATAGTATACTTTGCTTTTCAAACTGAACAAACTATTTGATTTGTTCATTTATCTGTCTGTTATCATTAACATATGTTACCAGTGGATTTATCTACAGGATCAGTAATGAGCTACTTACTGTATGTTTCCCTTAAAATGTTATGCAAGGTTTGATATGAAGGCATGTTTCTGTCCACTACTTATATGAACTCCGTAAGATTACCGAAATAAGCTCCAGTAACTTGGATACATCACAGCTGTTTCCACCTAAGGCAGCATTTGCATTTTCTCCTTTTTGTTGAACCTTTAACCTGTGGTGTTTTTCTGATAGAAATGAGGGTGAAATGCAGAAAACAGCAGTCATACAAAGGCCCCTTCAATCCTGCTCTATTGTTTATTTTTAGTCTTTCTCTTGAAGTGGATGCATGCAGCACTGAGTGGGCATTGGACATTCCAATGTCAGTACCCTGACAGCCCAAAACCTTCTTGTGAGATGTCAGCTTTTTGTTTCAGATTTCTGTGGACATCATACTGACCTCATCAAAAAGCTTTATATCTATTCTGCACTGATCCGAGGGCCACAGGTGGACTGAGCTCACGCAGCTGATCGGCAGTGTCTCAAGAACAGTGACGCTTCCGTTGCTCTGTTCTTGGTTTTCGTTGGCTGTCTTGCTCTTTGAGCTCTTTCTCCACTGGTGATCTTCTTTGAGCAGGTAGAGGGTTTCCCGGGTTGCCAGGACTGTCAACGGCACCCAGATGTCCTCTGAGAGAAAAATATGACAATATGATAACACTATATAAAGAGTCAAAGATGCTGTCAATTCCAAATGAGAATCTTTGCTGACTGCTTATTAAACATCCACCTTAAATAGACTGTAGCTTTCAAAAACAGGGTTGTCAAGACGTTACCCTTGGGTATGGTACTGTATGTAAGAATCTGCTGCTCTACAAAGCACATTTCTGCTACAAACATTGAAGTTTTCAATGTGTATTTCATGTCAGAAAGCTATCTTCAGAGGAGCGAACAGAGGCAAAGAGTAGATCAAGGTATGCTGAAATTATAGTGCTTGAAATTCCACCGGTGTGCACAGCTGTGTGTAGCCTGCAGCTACCTTGTTTTTATACATGTCTGCTGAAACACAAACAGTGAGGCAGCCTAGGCACCCCGTGGCACCGGTACACATGTACAGACCACATGCATGCCCATACATAATAACACCTGCCACCCACTCCAGTCAAAAGAGAAGATTTCTGCCTCCTTTTATGCCAAAGGCTGTTGATAAGGATCGATGGCGGGGCCTCGCGTCATCTGCTCCATACAAATCACGTCCTTTCTTCTGTATTTCTTCTTCTTGCTGTAATGTGTTTTTATGTGGAAAAAAATAAAACCT
>NW_018128041.1:93552-95254 GCF_001952655.1 Monopterus albus
ATACCAGATATTTTTAGAATCACAGAAAATATGTCAAGGCTTTTATTGTGGCATTTTGTCTTAGCTTCCTTGCTGCGGGTTAATTTAATAATTACGATCTAGCCTATTCTATTTTTTTCCTCTGACTGTAAGCTAAATTACCTAAATACAAACAGCTTTAGCTGCATCCACACAAACCAAGAAGAAGAGAGGACACTGGCGTCGTATCGAGCAGTGTTAACAACAATAGTATTTGCATCTTCAGAGGTTATGTTACATGACATGAAATCTTATCTTTTTCAAAAGATAAGATTTCAAACTAGGTGAAAGTGAGCCTGTAGAAAAGGAGACTCAGTGTAGATGAATAGTCTCCTCTAGTTATCTCAGGGAGATGTTTGGGGGGAATCAAACCTTCTTTCCAACTTAAAGCAGGGCTGAACAACAATATTCATGAATGAGTGCATATGTCACCTTGCAGAACAAAAGCCAGGATGTAGAAAAACTGCAGCTGACCATCCTCCACATCTGCCTGGATGTCTTCACACACTAGATGCCTTGGATCAAAAGAAATGTGTTGTCATAATAGTGCGAGTACATATATTAACATATGCATCTTCTGACTGTGGTCTTGTTAAAACAGAGACAGTGTTTTCATCAAGACAGCAGAGTGTTGTGGCGGCACGTGGTACCACGCTGTCTCTACATCACCAAATGAATGTCACTGTAACTCCGACTGAAGCAAAGGGGATAATTGACATAATACCAGACTACGATTGTATGAAGTCTGAAGTGGTTGCTGTGATTTGTTTTATTTTTCGATTGTTGCCTGAGGACAAATCACAGAATAAGAGATCTGAAGTATAAAAGTGAGTGATGATTATTCATTATGTTAAGCAGCTTTTTTTCTTGGCTAAAGAAAAACTGCTATTTATTTGACTTATGCTGGTTGGATAAAGCTTGTTTGCCAGCTTGTTGAGACTGCTAAAATCTGCCTGTATAACTGAAATGTTCTGATGATTCACAGTATCTTTGTTTTTTTCATTAAGAGAACCACATTCTTTTTCAACCTAGAGAAAGTTAGAACTTCTTGAGCAACAACTCCCTTTAACTTACACCTCCCAACCACATACAAATGTGCACAAAACTGTTTAGACCACATGTTTCAGAACTGGCACCAATAAAGCTGAGTAAGTGTACAGAGGGTGGCTGGAGCGTACCAGAGATGGTGCTGAGGGTCGAGCCTTGTGGTGGAGATGGACTTCAGCTTGCTGTCTGATTTGTGTGTCATCTCACGCACAATTCCTGAAGAGACAAACCCCCCCCACCACCACCAAAATCAGTTGTCTAATCACACCACTATGACATTTGTCTGTGAAGATTTCTAGTCATCCAGGCCACAGTTTATCTCACTGTGCTAAGTCATACAGTCTCTACTTTAGATTGTTGAAGATGTTTCTTCAGTTCACTGACATAATAACTAGATATACTTTAATAATTAGATAATCTTTGGCCTTTAAGAAATTAAAGCAAGTTCAGTTTTCTTTTGACTGAGCAATGTGAAAATGCTGAGTTGGGTTCTAGGAAGGAGTAAGGTTCCAGAGCCCGAGCTGTGCGTGGAGGTGAGCCCGACTATATCTAGCCGGTCGGCCTCGAAGAGATTCTGGCAAACCGTCCGGCGCCTCAGGAGGGGGAAGCGGTGCGCTGCCGAAACTGGGGATATGAT
>NW_018128041.1:96946-110918 GCF_001952655.1 Monopterus albus
TCTGGAGAGAGGGAAGTCTGGGCATCTTTGCTTAGACTGCTGCCCCCGCGACCCGGCCCCGGATAAGCGGAAGAAAATGGATGGATGGATGGGTTCTAGGAAGTTGTGATGGGTATTTTTATATGTTTTTGCTCTTTAAAATACAAATAAATTATTAAGCATAAAAGTAATCAACAGATAAACCAACAATGCAAGTATGCATAATTTGCAGCCCTAAGCCACACCCACAGACTGATCTCTGTAGTGTCTTTCATGACACATGGAAATAAATAAAGTAAAACTACCAAAGCATCATGTTTTCAAAACCAAGAACACCAGGGAAGAGGATGGATTCATCTGAAACAGCTGGAAAGGTGAACAGCTGTGTTTATCTGTTGAAACATGCAACGTTAAACAGCTCTCAAACTGCATCTCTGCTCACTTTCACGACATGTTTGGGATAAAAGCCTGGTGAAACAAGCATTGATATTGTGAGTAAATCTATCAGAGAGGCAAAAATGTGCAGGGGTCAAAGAAAACAAGTGAAAACTCAACCAGTCTAAAAGCAAAAACTCACCTCCAAGTTGTAAAGGACACAGAAACGTTTAACACCCAGACATTGAGGAAAGAAGTCTACACACAAAAGCCACACTCAATGTGTAATCTCTTCTTTTGCTGCTATTCTAATTGTAATAACACAGCCAAAAGGTGTCTAGTTGCAGGTACCAGATTTCAGCAGAACAGAATCAGTGGGTGAGAAAATGTTGGGAGCTCAACGAGCTGGATCACATTTACATTCTCAAATTGTAGCATGTCATTGAGTGACAACAATAGAGGGCAGACAGGGTATCTGCAGTGTGGCTTCACAGTCAGGTCTGAATAGGACGGGCTTCAAAAGAATTTCAAGAAGAGGACAGGCGAAGAAAGAAGGTTAACAGTGGAGGAAAGCAGGATTATGATAACACACATTCTGCCTCATCAGCACGCTTCTTAAACATGCGGTGGTTCTTCCTATTCTGAAAAGAAAAAAAACAAACAAAACATTTGTATCACATGCTTTTTTGGGATTTTTTGTTGATATTCTGTCTCCATCCTTTAGAATAAACCTATGATAAAAATTATAGACCCTTCATGTCTTTGTAAGTGGGCAAATCTACAAAATCAGCAGGGGATCAAATAATTCTTTTCCCCACTGTAAAAGGATTTCACCTGACTCATGTACTGTATAAAATGAGGAAAATTAAGATTCACACAGGAACTATCTGATCAAAACAGAACCAGACAACACTAGGACTCTGACCAAGCTTGTAATACGTTTGACACTCAGTACTATGGACAGATTTCGGTCAGCAGTCAGGAAGTAACTGAGGTTTAATAATCAGTGTTACATGACTCCACTGCTGCACTAACTCTTACCTTAACCGCTGAATTGTTTAACTGTAAAGTGTTGCTGTTGTATTACAAAGGTAACATTCCTGCCTTGTTATCCGTTATGCTTCTGAAGTTTTTAAATACTTTTTTACAACAAGGAAAGTAAGTTTTAACCAGATTAACTTTAGTTTTACAGTAGCTTCTTTTCAAAAGAAAAAGGTCCAGTTAAAAACCAGTGATGAGTTTCAGTTTGCCATAAAATATTTTGGACAAAAATGCCAGATGGCTGGATCACTTTGAAATAAATATGCATTGGACACAAGTCAAAAATTCCCACGCTGTTGGCAGAACACTTGCATGTATTTGAGAGGCAGCAGCAAGTGACTAAATACAAGATTAAGTAATGTGTCAGTATGAATGGTTTTTTTGCAAGGTGCCATCCAAGACTGCGCTCACAAGGCAGCAATGGTGACAGCCCAAGCATGTTGAGAACCATATCTATGATGGATAGAGTCTAGTTGGTGTTCTGGTCTTGTTCCAGTCTTAGACCTTCAGCACAACAGCAACAGCCCTGATGATTTTTACATCACAGCCAGGGCCCAAAGCAACAGGTACAGGTGCATTTTTACCTAAGACTATAACCACGTTAGGGCGGCGTATCCATCACTCTTACCAAATCATATTTTGATTCCTGAGGGAGAAAAAGCAAATGGCCAACAATAACAGAAGACCAGCAATGTAAATGCCTGACTAGACTCTTTCTGTCTCTTTTGGCTACAGATTCCACAGGTGTGTGTTACCTCTCATGTTTCATTACAGCTTAAGCAAAAAGCATTGAGCTCCACACAAACTGTCCCACCTACAACCACATCCTTGCTCTCTCTTCTCAAGCCAGCAGGTCCTTCGTCATTCCAGTTGTGCTTTTCAACTCTGTCCACAGGGTGGGTTTTGTCATGGTTAGGCTTTTCTGTATTTTCTGAGACCGTAACAGTTGTTTTGGGGTTAATTTGACATTATCAATGTAGAGTCTGGCATAATAGTAGCTTTGTTATCTTGGTCTTCATGGATAAATGGAAATATAAACAATATATACTTTATGTGTAAGTAGTTGGCTCTTAAACACATGTGAAACATCAGCTTTGTATACATAGCAATGATGCACCGGGAAGGTTGTTGTCACCTTGTTCTGCTCTGCTTTGGACAAACTCTTTGGTCTTTCTGAAGAAACTCTGGAATCATTTTCAGCAGTAAATGAGCTGTTTGTGCATTTAGACAGTAAGAAAAAGTTCTCAGAAGACAGAGAAAAGACTAGGAGTTAAAAAAAGAAAAGAGAAATACACCTAAAAATATCACTTGATGATATTAGAGGATCAAATGGAACTTGGAAGGTAGGTTTGTGGATACCATGCTTCTGAAATTGGAGTTTTGGTGGTGGTGATATAAATAAAGGTTTAAAATACACTTTCGCTTCTTCCTGGATGTACAAAAGTACATGACAAATTTCCCTAAGTGTAAAGTTATGTGTACTATAGAACTGAGCATCAGGAACTTGTCCATACATGCAAAGATGTTCTCCTGTTTTCACCGAATGTGTAGGGATTGAAAAGTGTGAAATTCATTTTCCATATATTCAAAACTTGAGCAGCAGCCCTGGTCTAATAAAAGGGGCCTCTGGTCCTCTCTTACAGACAAGCTGGACTGGGCAGGATGTGCTCAATCTGTGTGAACCCAATGCTGAGGCAGACTGGGCAGAAATTTGCATCACACAGCACACATACTGTATAGTACAGTATTAGTTTGTGAGGGGAGTAGGTTGGGTTTCACAGCCTGTGGCACTGTGCCTTGATTTTAAAATCTAAATTAGTCAGTGGTTTATTTTGAAGCATCTTCCCTAAAAGTGTAAAAAGAAAACAGCTGAAACCAGTGAGTTTCCCTTTCAAGTTTTTCCATACATTAAAAGATACCATTTTCTACTTGGCTTGTATTAGTCATAGTTTCCTTTTACCTGTCAACAGGCCAAAGAAGCGTTTGCAGCGTAAACTGTCCCTCACAAGGAGGGTGTAGGCCACACCCCTGTCTCCAAAATCCATGTGGATGCTCTGAGAGCCCAGGCCCACCTCTAGGTAGCTGAGTTCCATGATTGGGTGACTGTCTCTCTTCTGCAGCCAGTCAGAGGGCTGACCTCTGCTGAGAGGAAAAGACGTCAGGCATTAGAAAGTGCAGGAAATGTACTTCATCTCTGAGACTTGGAGGTGCGACTGCCAGAACAGTGTTACTACACTTAAAGTTTATTCAGTACAATCATGGTAATCACTTATGTAATACCTCATTTTTCAGGGATTATGAGAAATGGTCAAATCGATAGTAACAGTTTGGTTTCTTGCATGGCACCAAGAACACGAGAGGTCGGTTCTCATGGTCTAAAATCACAGTGTAGTCATTTTATGAGAGCCATCAGATTACGGGCTTCAGAACTGGGGGAAATGGATCTTGTTTTGATGAGACAAGAAAATCCTGTCAATTATGCGACAGAGGAGACAGAAAAGAAGAAAGTGGCTAAAACTAGCACAAAGAAAATACAGTCAGACAATTGAAGGTCAATGTGTTCTCAAGCTGTGACCCAGAAACCTGAGCAGGTCATGAAATATTATCCACACCCTAATCGCAGGGCATGGAGCCGCACACCACCATTAAATGCCATAGCTGCAGTGTGGCGCCCTCTTTTGAGTCACTGTCTGCACGAGCAATATTGGTTTAAATGTCTCGTGTGGGTGACATGATGAGGCAGTGGTTGATGCAGTGGTTAGCGCTGACACCTCACGGCAAGAAGGTTCTGAGCATGTGCATGTTCTCCCTGTGCCTGCATGGGTTCTCTCCAGGTACTCTGGCTTCCTCCCACAGTCCAAAGGCATGCGCCTTCGGTTTACTGGCAACCCTAAATTGCCCGTAGGAGTGAGTATGGGTGTGTGGCTGCTTGTCTACATGTCAGCCCTGTGATACACTGACGACCTGTCCAAGGTGAACCCTGCCTCTCACCCAGTGTCAGCTGGGATTGGCTCCAACACCCCCGTGACCTTGTTCAGGATAAGCAGTATAGATAACGGATGTATTGAAAAGTGTTTTGTCAAGATCTAAGTGACTTGGATTAGATTAGACCACGTACAAATTACCTTTAAGGATCCAACTTAAAAATGCAGGCACTGTACACTGTTCCTTTCCATTGTACATGAAACTTACTGTACTTAATCTTTATTTCACTTAACTTCCATAATATTACATATTGGTGTTTGATTTGCTTCTCTCTACTCTGTACAAATGGCACCTGCTCCAGTCTGTGTTGCACTTCCTGAGGTTTTCCCCTCCTTTTCATGGAAATGTTATACTTAAACAAAAAGTGTAAGGTCTAAGGATAGACAATTTAGATTGTAATACCCACTGAGACAATTTTGGGCTATCAGTATGACTAAAATAATGCCATATTTCCTCGTTCTTTTCTTTTAATGCCAAAAACACACTGTTAATACATACATGCATAATTAATGCAAAACATATCAAATGAATTTGTGCACTCTCCCAAAACCCCCCCCCCCAAAATTATATTATACAAGGGTCCTGAAAAATTGCTCTACTTACCGAATCTCTGATGTCATTTCCAGGAAATAGATTCGCTGGTCTGACACCACCAGCAGAGAGGGAACCTCCCCTGGCTCTCCAAATTTGACAGCTGACATCTAGGGGAGACATAACATACAGTTTAGGAAAAGAAAAGAAAACAAAAACAAAAACATCATGTTGTTTATAATAGACATTCTCTCAAAAATCACTAAGCTGATGCTATTGGTGCTGCTCTCACTGGTCCACAGCCTTTTACAGCTTAATAATCAGCACAGCAAGAGAGATGAAGTACTTTTTAACACCAAAAGGAAAATGTTTGGGTTTTAGCAGCTGCTTAGAAAACCCAACTAGGTATGCCAGGCAGTTTTACAAAAGCCAAGCAGATTGTAAGTAAAAAATAAGCTTAAAAGAAATAAATCAACAGAATAAAAAAAGAAAATGAGCCTAAATGGAAGAAAATATTCTCCACTGATAACGATTAGTTTTTCACAGGCTGTTTGTGTTCAAAATCAAATGTCTCGATCCAGGTTCTGTCTTATTTCGACTAAAACAACATTTAAAAACGTAAGTGAAACAATGAGCAGCCCCCGTCACTGGATAATTAAACAGATCTAAGAATCGAGCAGGAGCTCCTGTTTCCAGCTGTGGCTTACTCGGTTTTGTTCCACTCTTTGCTTTTCCTCCAGGAGTCTGACAGTGAAAAGCAATAGTCTGCTGATTTGAAGGGCTCCCAGGATGTGCTGCATATTAAAGAGGTCTCAGAGAATGCAGAGTGATGGCAGGGGGTGCAAAACTAATCAAAGGAGCTACAGAATAGGAAGAAGAGAAGGGCTGAATGAGCTCACAAGAGATTTACGGAGTGTTCATCTTGGCTGACTGAGATGAAACAGCAACTTAAGTTTTGTGGATCTTAAAGTTGTCAGCACCTGTTAAGTTGGAATCTTTTGGCCATCAGGGGAAAACATTAAATCACTTTTTAAAACTGCAGTAAAAACAGAAACAATTACAGCAACATAAAAGCAGTGCTGCTAAATTTGAGTTTGATCAGTCACAGGCTGCAACTGCTACTGTAGCTAAATTCTGCTCACCAACCATACCTTAAGGAAAGCGTGAAGCTCCTCCTCCTTCTCAAACACCTCCATATCCAGAAAAAGCTTCAGTCGATGGTCCACTGCCTCGTAGTCCTCAGACAGGAGGTCCAAATCATCTATAAACACAACAGCTGATCAGCATTAACACACAATAACCAAACCAAGATGCTGTTTGAGAGCAGATACCAATTCATTCAAATCCAGGGCCACGTTTGGTTATGTTTCTCAGCATTACATAAACTCAAACTTTCATAGTTCATTAGTACTAAAATGTTCAATATGGGCACAGTGATTAGCATCTCACAGCAAGAAGGTTCTAGCTTCAAGCATGTGTTGACCCAGGGCAAGTTTGCATGTTATCCCGGTGCCTGTGTTGGTTCTCTCTGGCTTCTTCCCACAGTCTAGACATGCAGCTTAGGTTGACTGGCGACTCTAAATTGTCTGCAGAAGTGTGTGGTTGTTTGTCTGCATGTCAGCTCTGTGATAGACTGGCGACCTGTCCAGGGTGGACCCCGCCTCTCGCCCAATGTCATGACCCTTGTTAAAATAAGTGGTATAGATAATGGATGGATGCTCAATATGAATTTCATTTATTCCCTCAAATCATATCTTACAGTTTAGACATAGTTTCCTGGCAGCAAATAGAAGACTTGAATATTTCTTGGCTTTTATGAAACTTTAGCCAGATTTTACTGCAGCACACTAAAGCTTTAGCCAAATTCCCTCACAAAGAAAGGAATTTAAGAGCAATAAACACACCAGTGAACAGCAATTGAGGTTATTTGGACACTGATGAATGATTACAGCTAATCAACAACGACAAGCCATGGACGTGCAGAGGCCAAAACAAACCCGCTGTTTTTCATTTGAAGAGAGTACAAAGACAGATTAGATTAAAGAGACCTTTGAATCTTCAGAGAACATTCTTAACTGAAGGTGAAAAGTGCACACACACACACACACAAGTACTTTTTGAGAAAAATAAAAATAAGGATTTGCTACACAATGGATGCACAGTCATGAAAAAAATACTACATTCACTGTCAGTGGTTTAGGATGAGCTCTCTTCAATGTGAGACAGCGGCTTCAGGAGGACCGATAACATGATATTGGCACTAATGTAACTGCAACATTAGAAAAGGAAAAAAAAGATACAAAAAGCTATTATGACTCAGCCCTCCCTCTTTTCGGCTTTCATTCCTCTCCCATCACTTCTAGTAATGACTCCAATCTGTCTTGTTGAACAGTTACCATATGGTTCGTTTTCAAATGGCAGACAGATGTGGAAGAAATCGGATGCTGACAGAGATACAGAGCACTTTGAAGGGTTTTTGTGCCACACAATAGCCATAAGGTTCAAATACTTCCCATCTCTGCTCTGCTTCAATTAGGACTTAATAGGAAAGGCCACGAAGCTGATGCAAACAGTTTATACCACATGCCATGGTTGACAGGTTTTACAATGACCATATGAAATGTAGCTTTTGAATCAAGTAATAAAGTACCTTTTATATATGGGCTTTTTTCAATAAACTGTCTTGCCAACACCACATTACCATTTTGGATGTAAAGAGTCTGCAGCGGGGCAGCAAAGCAGTTAGCACTGTGCCCTCACAACACGTGGTCCCTGGGTTTAAATCCACTACCAGGCAGAATGAATAAATGAGAACTGAATGATGCTCAGTGTGTGAATCATGACCTGATGTCTTTCATCCCTGACGGTTTACCAGTTGAGAACCATTCTGCTCAATGCTTCGTTGTCAAATTAATAACCATTAGTTGCAGCCCTGACAAACAGGGTTTCTGGATGATTTATGTTAAATATAAAACTTTTCAATACTGTTTTTATACAATGCACTTAATACCCAGTTCATGATCTTTTTTCAGAACTTCCTATAGGTCATATAAATAATTACCAATGATATTATCAGATATTATCAACGTGGACCCAGATGAGCAGCAGAAAATGGATGGACGACGGATTAAACAAAAACATGGTCAAAGTTTAGGGGTTGCCATGGTGAATTGTCACACTGACAACTTGCATGTTGACATTTGGCACGTGTTTTATGCCGGATGCCCTTCCTGACACACCCCTGACTCGAACCCAGGCTGCAGTGTCGAGTGTGCTGCGCCTTAACCACTAGCCTACCATGGACATGGTAAACGTTTAATATTTCTGCCAGTTCAATTCAAGACTTAAAAAAAAAAAAAAACAAACAAAAAAAAAAAAAACTTCTACTGTATTTTCTGAGAAAATTCTGTTCTTTTTCCACAACAACAACAAAAAAAAAAAGACAAAACCCACCATTTGGGGTGGATATTCCTGCAGGTTGGAAGTCAACTTCACCGGTAGGGTCATAGTGGTAGCTTCCAGCCAGGTCCTCTTTACTTTGGCACTCTGTATTATTGGAGAGGCTACAGGTATTTCCGGGAGCATCCTCGATGAAGAAGGAGCTTCCCTGGGCTGTTGTGAAGTATGAATCTTCTGTTGTGGTGGCAGTTTCCAGGGCGGGACTACTGTTAATGCTGACATCTGTGTAGCTGTCCTGCTGTGATACAGAGACATAATGAGAATCTGTTTTGACAGTTATGGTAAAAGAGAAAAAAGAAAAACAAGTGTGTAACTGATCAGAAAGACCTTATTGGCACTGTGAATGCTCTGGGTTACATCAAGATGGGTGCCCTCGCTGTTGGCCCTTGAGGAATGATGGACGGGGGTACTGCTGTAGGGGGCTGACTGGCCAGCAACCTGAACCACATGATTGCTACCACATTCTGAACAAATATTACTGTTTCCTGTGAAAAAAATGATTATAGAAAAGAGGAGGTTAAGTCCAAACAGCTGTATACTGTTGTACAAACCAACATATAATAATATAATATAAATTCACTGGATGGAGATCTGTTTTCTTTGTGTAGGGCAGGTATCTCTGTAACCCGCAGGCAAACAAATATCTTAGGTTAGACACGTGCACATGAAAGAAATACTTTTTGCCTGTCATTTTAACAGAACACCACACTAACACTGACAAAGGAACATGGCTCCAAGAAATCCTCAAAACATCTGGCAAACAAATCCTGTGCGCCATCTGTGCATGCCGGAACAGGTCTTGATGTCAGGTTTGGTTGAACTGCTAGGAAGTGGCTGCTGGAGCTAAGGGTATTATCTGCCTCCTGCTGATTACAGAAGTGTGGACTCAGCGGAATGGACCACTTGGCAATGAAAGGGCAGAGATAACTACTAGGATGCTTCACTCGAGCCCACCTGAAACAAAGACTGTTTTGGGAAATATGCAGGCTACCAATGGGAATCTGATAGTTGATGAGTAATCTTGAAATGCTTTGGCGTCATAATGATAAACATTTTTTGCATTATTGTGACAAGGTGACGGGTGAAATGTGTGACCTTGTTTTGAGTCTTTCCTATCTTATCTTCAGTTTTCAACCAGAAAACCAGTTGACATTGGGGAAAAAAACAAGAATGACTCATCTCACACTGTGTAAAGTTCCTCATGTCTGTATTTGTCCAAGTGTTGCTTGCAGACTATTGGAAATTTCTCTTTCATCACTCTCACCTTTGCTGCCATCACACTCTGCCTCTGTCAACTCTGCTACATCCTGTTCTTCCACACCCCTTGGTAGCATGGCAGCCCCTCTCCTCCTTGCTCTCCCCCCTGACTCCTCTTCACTGCTGTCTCCCTGAAGCATGAACTCTGACCTGCAGCGGAGGCACTGCAGGTGGACACAGCTGGGGCGGAGCTCAGAGTCACGCCGCTGATTTTCCACCACGACATGAGACAGCACATCAGTCAGAACCTAGACAACAAACATTTTTATACTTAAACAGCATGCTAATGTGAAAAAATAAAAAGGTGAATTTATTTCCCATAAAACCAAGCAACAATAGGAATCTGAGTAATGCCTGAAAAGAAAACAAGTGTTCTAGCTGAGAAAAATGGGACAAAGTTCACTTCTGGATAGAGCCATGTGTAAAAAAACAAAGAGCCAGTGAGCATGACCAGACTTGTACAAAACATGCCAGAAGTCAGTGGGTAGCTGCTCTCATTTACCTATACTTCTGTACCTTGCTTCACTGTACGGGTCATGGAGATGGGTGCACATATGAAAACCTTCCAGCTGTATATCTAACTCTTTTGCAGGTGTGTGTCATCTGTGATCTTGTGTCATCTGACAGAATAAAACTCATCAAAATACTTACATTTTATTACTTACAGAAGTAATCATAAATGTCCCTGCCAAGAGGACTCAAGTGTGTGTGTGTGTGTTATTAACCTGCAGTGCCTGCTGTGGATCATCATCAAGCAAGATGTAGCATCTCCTCTTCTTCTCCCTGCTGATGTAGTCAAACTGAAGCTCAACAGCAGGAAGCACCTCTTCTTTGTCCTGGTAGAAAGACAAGCAAAACTCATCTGTGAACATCTTAAAACTATGATATTCTCTTCAATATAGTTCAAATAATTATCAAGACATCAGTGGCATTGTTATTGGACAGATCAATATGGCAAATGTGTACAAAATGACATAAAATGTTCAAAGTCATATTTAATTCAGTTTAAATACTGGTTTCCACTGTTGTGCATTACAACAGGCAAATCTCTTAATGCCTATAATTTGAAATATTTATACAATTAAGTTTGTTTTTAATTATAATCTTCCTGAATTATGAATTTGGACATCTGAATTTTGCACCGTGACAACACAATATGATCATATTGGGATGCAGGTCCAGCCAAAACAACATGCTGAGGAGGAAACCATCTTTGATTTGATGCATTAAAGTTTTTCCTAAAACTCTGCCCCACATCCTTTTTCCCCTTATATGTCCCATCCTTCTCTATCCTTTCTTTGCTACTCTTACCCCACAGGTCCATGTGGCTTCTGTGGTTTCCACCCGAGCTAAGCTGTCTAGCTCCAGACGGCATCTCTCCCGGCCACGCTGCACGTCCACCTCCAGCACCAGGCCCTGTTTTATGCACAGAAACACCTCCCTCCTCCTCTCCTTATAACTGTGGCCACTGTCATCCTCTTTGTCAGATAAGACACCCACAAGTAAGGGGTGACATAGGTCCACTAACAAGAAAAAAGACAAAAGGAGCAGAACTTTGAAAACTATTTTGTGCTGATTATTTCCTCAGAAGAGATGCAAGGTTCATTTTACTGAAAAATACTGTAAGTTACTGTAATACTTTAAGTTTATTGTATAGTGCATATAAATAATTAATTCCTTTAATGTTTACATTCAAGCACCAATTGTTTAAGTCATTTAGGTGGACAAGAATCCAATTTAAGGATTTAGTTTTGCTATTGACATCTTCTCTCTGACTACTTCTGTCTATTAAAAACATTCATATACAAATAGGCATGGACAACACTGTATACGTTTTAAATACCCTACCTCCTAGGTCCTCCTCCTCATCCTCCTCCTTAGTGTCTCTGTTCTCTGCTCTAGCTGACATCTGGGATTCTGGACTGGGCCCAGGAGAGCTCACAACTCCGTGGCTTACCAAGTGATCACCCACCATGCTGTCCTCCAAGGTGGATTCCTGAGTGCCCTGACCGGGCCACTGTAGGGTGGATTCTGTTTCCAGGTCTCCATCTATGTCAGATGTGTCCTTCCTGGGCTCAGATGAGAGACGTGGTGAGGGGAAATCCTCTGGGACGTCTAGGCATGGTGGAGGTTGTTGCTGGCCAGGGCTGGTGCATGGACATGTTGTGGTGATCTTGAGGCCGTTGGGGAGTGGTTGATGGTGAGGGGTTGGCTGGCTGGTGCCAACAGTGGTGGTGATGCTGGAGGTGGATGCTCCATCTAGATGGTGCTGGTATCTCAGCCAATCGTCCCCCAGCTGCTCTCTGAACTTGGACATGCGCTCAATCTCCTGCTGGTATGGAAGGACAAAGCCTAGTGGAAAAAGAACATTATTTAACAGCTGAATAAGTTTTAATCCTGGTCAACACCTTTACAAGCAAGGCAGTAGTTATAACTACAAGTGGGACTAATTGGATAAAGCAATAAAAGGGAGAAAAGGGGGTGAATATTACAAAAACATAACTGCATTGGATTAAAACCCACTTTGTGAAGAGGAAGGCTGTCTGGACTCGTAATCTGTGTCACTGGGCTCAGATATGCTGGCCTTCCGCACTTTCACCTTACTCTGAAACACAAAACAGTTTGAAAAAGAAAAATATGTCACAGCATTGAGTTTGTCGATATTCACCACTTTAGACAGATCCAAGAAGCTTTGTGAGTTAGCTGAAATAATTGCCACAAAAACAATAAATAACCATTTTAATTCACGTAGGAGTAGCTTTCTTACCTTCGTTTTCTTCCTGCAAATGTGTGACACTCCCGCTTCTCCAAATTGCAAGCTGTCAGTGAGCTCCCCAGCACCACTGGATGCTTCTTGGATGCTCCATTCTGGTGGCATGGCAGCTGGAGGCAATGTCTGGATGTGGACAATCACTTGGCCTGGATTTGGCAAAACCTGCAAAAGAGTGGTCTAAAATTAGACTAAGTATAATATAATGCTGTACATGTATCTATAAACATATATTACACCTTAATATTATGCAGCTGAACACTTTCCCATATAAGTTAACATTTCATTAATTCCAGTACCCCTATTAACTTTGAGGAGAGTTTAAACACACACATTCCGCTGGTGCGGGACAATCATATAGTATATTGACTGAGAAACTTACTGATAACTCAGATGAGGAAAGTGGGATACCATCAAGTTTAAACTGGAAAGAAACAAAACAAAAAAATCACGACATGCCATTTTTATCAGTCAATTCTCCAGCTATCACCACAATGGTCTGTTCATGATTGATCATTATGACAGAAGAAGCCTGTGGGAGTCATGTAAAACACCTCTGAGTTAAAAAGTGGTAAACAAGCAGCTTTCCTGTATGAGTAGAGAGCCTGCTTTCACTGTGAAATTAAAACATATAATGCCATTGTTGATGCAGAGCAGAAAGCTGCTATAACTTTAAGACTACATTTTAAGATCACAGCCTGGCATTTTTCTAGTTATTATTTTTTAATGTGTTGACTATAATTATTACTCACTCTAAGACCGGCAGCCTTTGGGGAGAGATGTCGGACAGTGCAGGTACGGTGGGTCTTCTCGAAGTACAGCGGGTTGCCCTGCAGATTGAGCTAAAAGAGTGCATCACATTTTACTGCTCCCACTCACGATAGGTGAAACAAACATCCACAGACAATAACTGCATCCACTAAATGAGGGGCGCCCAATACGTCGATTGTGATCGACCGGTAGATTGCGAAGGTAGTGTTGGTAGATCGCAATCCTGATTGTAGCCATCTATATACCACCGCGAGCTAACGCTAAATTAGCTCTGGAGGAGCTGTACTGCCTGGTCAGCAGGCAGATGAACGCAAACCCAGAAGCAGCTGTGATTGTGGCTGGAGACTTTAACCATGTGGAACTTAAAGCAGTGTTTCCCAGATTCTACAGATTCATCAATTTTCCAACCAGGGACAACAACATCCTGGATCAGGTTCATTGCAGTATCCGGGGAGCATACATAGGCATAACAGCTCCACACCTGGGCAGATCCCATCTCTGTGGAGCTGATCCCACCATATAAACCCCTGATCTGCAGGACAAAACCAATCACCAAAACAGTTAAGTTGTGGTCAGAGGAGGCTTCTTCAGCATTATAGGATTGTTTTGAGCACACTGACTGAGGAGTGTTCAAAGAGGGCTCAGACCTGGAGGCTTATACATCAGCTGTTCTGGACTATGTGTGGTTCTGTACTGATGTTGTTCTACCTACAAAGTCCATCAGGGTTTTTCCAAACCAGAAACCATGACTGGACAGTACAGTATCACATCTGCTCAAAGCTTGAGATGCGATCCCATCCTCCC
>NW_018128041.1:112042-117837 GCF_001952655.1 Monopterus albus
AGCATCCTCTGTCTCAGTGCGACAGTGTGGTATGGGAGCTGCACTGCACAGGACAGGAGGGACTTGACCCGGGTGGTGAGAACAGCTCAGGGCATTGTAGGTACTCCTCTTCTGGATCTGGACTCACTATATACTGACCGGATCCAGAGGAGGGCTGGACGGATTGCTGCCCCATCCACCCAGGCACCAGTCTGTTTGTGCCTCTTTCTTCCAGGAAAAGGTACAGGAATATAAGGGCTAAAACAAACAGACTGAGACACAGCTTGTTCCCCAGAGCTGTGAAATCAATCACCCCACTAACCCCTAGTCACACACACAACCTCCCCCCTATGGACAGACACACCTCCTCCTAAAGACTGAGATTTGCACTGAGCTACACTTTATAATGTTACTATACTCTTGCTGCTAACATGCTGCTGACCTGATTAGGTCCCATACATCCCTTTTTATTTGTTCATCCATTCATTCATTCATTTTATATTGACTTATACAACTGTATGTTATGTAAATAATATGTCTGTCTTTTAAGCCGAGAGCTGCCGCAAAAAATTTCGTTGTGTTATGCATAATGACAATAAAGATTCTTGACTCTTGATAAACTGGAACCTTTGTGGTTTTAAGTCTTTGGATGTGTGATCTTACTGTGCTGAGGGAGTGCAGCAGGGAGAGAGGGGCCAGTTGGGAATGCTCCAACAAGAGATTATAGGCCAGGTCTAAGTGCTGGAGTGAAGACAACTGCTCCACACCTGTTTAACCAGAGAGCGCAGCAAAGGGGAGAAAAGAGACATGATATCAAGAGCATACAAACAACATATGCATGTACATGGAATAAAAATAAACCTGGAGCTCAAATATCTGATTTGATTCTAATGTTATTCTTCCTTTGCAAATAAACAGGTAGGCATAAGGTTACTGAATGATTCAAAGTGTGATGATTCCAATAAGTCAGAAGACTTTTTCCTAGCCTGGAAAGATAGTTTAATAACATATATATATAAAAAAGCCCTTCATAGTGCAAGAACCATACAGTATATTATTCATCACTAGAAATTCACTTTCGGCTTTTCCCGTTTAGGGGTCGCCACAGCGAATCGTCACACTGACGACTCGCATGTTGACATTTGGCATGTGATTTCGCCAGATGCCCTTCCTGACACAACCCTGATTCGAACCCAGGCTGCAGCGGCAAGAGCGCTGCGCCTTAACCACTAGCCTACCAGGGACATATTATTCATCACTGATAGAGAAATATAAGAGCAACCCAAGCTTTCTTTTCAGCGCTGTAGCCAGGCTGACAAACAGCCACAGTGCTGTTGAACTTAATATTCTCTTAGATCTCAGTAGTAATGACTTCATGAGCTTCTTTACAAATAAAATCACAACTATTTGAAAAAAAAAATTTAATCAAATAATTCCCACAACTCTCACAAATGTGTCATCAACTACAATGGCTTCAGAATCATCTGTAAGACCTCAGTTATACTTAGACTACTTCTCCCCTATAGATCTCTCTGAATTGACCTCAACAATTGCTTCATCTAAATCATCAACATGTCTCTTAGACCCCATCCTGACCAGGCTGCTCAAAGACATCTTTCCCCTAATCAACACATACATATTAGATCTGATTAATCTCCTTCTATTAACAGGTTATGTTCCACAGACTTTTAAAGTTGCAGTAATTGCAGCAACATCTCCAAGACCATCACACTTAGCACAGGGGCTCCGCAGGGGTGTGTGCTCAGCCCACTGCTGACCCACGACTGTGTGCCAACCTACAGCACCAACCTCATCAAGTCAAGTTTGCAGATGACACGACTGTGGTTGGCCTCATTACCAACAATGATGAGGTCAATTACAGGAGTGAGGTGTGCCAACTGGTCCAGTAATGTAAGGATAACAAGCTCTCCCTCAATGTGGGGAAGATTAAAGAGATCGTTGTGGACTTCAGGAGAAAACCTCTAAAGCATCCACCAGTGACCATTGATGGTGCTGTAGTGGATAGAGTGGGCAGCACCAAGTTCCTGGGGGTGCACATCTCTGAGGACCTCTCCTGGACCAACAACACCACATCACTGGCCAAGAAAGCTCAAACACGCCTCTACTTCCTCTACAGACTGAGGACAAGAAAGCTCAAACACGCCTCTACTTCCTCTGCAAACTGAGGAGAGCCAGTGCCCCATACCCCATCATGTGCTCCTTCTACCGGGGCACCATTGAGAGCGTCATCACTGGCTGCATCACTGTGTGGTACGGAGGCTGCACTACCTCCTGCAGAAGGACCCTACAACGCATAGTGAAAACAACCAGCAAGATCATCAGTGCCCCTCTGCCTTCCCTTATGGACATCTTCAACACCCGCCTCACCCACAGAGCCATCAGCATTGCTGATGACACCTCCCACCCTGCACACTCCCATTTCAGACTCCTGCCATCAGGGAGAAGGTATCAGAGCCTTCAGACTCACTCCACCAGACTTACAAACAACTTCATTCACCAGGCTGTGAGGATGCTGAATACTGGTCAGGATTTAGAGTCCATCATAGTATGTAAACTGCACTGGTCAAAGCCACCAACCATCTTCTCCTAGCCTCAGACAAAGGACTTGTCTACATACTTGTCCTCTTACAGTAGATCTCAGTGCTGCGTTTGACACCATTGATCACAGCATCTTACTGACTGAAGTTAGTCGCGGCGTTCCACAGGGCTCTGTGTTAGGTCCAAATCTCTTCACTTTATACATGCTCCCTTTAGGCAATATTATCAGGAAACATGTCATAAATTTCCATTGCTATGCAGATGATACTCAGTTATATTTATCTATGAGCCCAGATGAATCAGATCAGCTGGTCAAACTTCAAGCATGTCTTAAAGACATAAAGACCTGGATGACTTGTAATTTCTTACTTCTAAACTCTGACAAAACTAAAGTTATTCTGCATAGGCCTGAAAACTTTAGAAATCTGCTGTCTAACCATACAGTTACTCCAGATGACATAGCTCTCGCCTCCAGTACTACTGTGAGGAACCTTGGAGTCATCTTTGACCAGGATATGTCCTTTAAATCACACGTAAACCAAGTCTCTAGATCTGCCTTCTTTTACCTGCATAATCTCGCAAAAATCAGGAGCATTCTGTCTCAAAGTGATGCTGAAAAACTGGTCCATGCATTTGTTACTTCCAGGCTGGACTACTGTAACTCTTTACTATCAGGATGTCCCAATAATTCCCTAAAAAGTCTCCAGTTAATCCAAATTGCTGCAGCAGCAACCCAGCAGACCACTTCGCTCTCAGAGTGCAGGTCTACTTGTGGTTCCTAGAGTCCACAGAAGTAGAATGGGAGGCAGAGCCTTTAGCTATCAAGCTCCTCTCCTATGGAACCAACTCCCAGTCCCAGTTCGGGAGGCGGACACCCTCTCTACCTTTAAGATTAGACTTAAGACTTTCCCTTTAGATAAAGCTTATAGTTAGGGTGGATCAGGTGACCCTGAGCCTTCCCTTAGCTACGCTGCTATAGACATAGGCTGCTGGGGGGCCCCATGATGCTCTGAGTTTCTTTTCTCTCTTCTCCTCCATGCATCTATATGCCACCATTACGTGTCACCAACTGTGTCTCCTCTCCCCCGTAGTGCGTTCCTCTCTCTCTCTCTCTCTCTCTCTCTCTCTGCCTGTACCTTTCTGGCTCTGGAGCTCTATGTTTCTGATGAGCAGTCACCAGCCACATCAACCTGACCAGTGTTTGATTGTTTGATGTGTCTTCTTGCTTTTCTTTTCTTCTCTCTCTCCTCTATCCACTCACCCCAACCGGTTGAGGCAGAAGGTCGCCCACCAAGAGCCGGGGTCTGTCGGAGGTTTCTTCCATTAAAGGGATTTTTTTTTTGTCCCCACTGTCGCCAAGTGCTTGGTCAAGGGGGATTTGTTGGGTTTTCTTCTATAATAATAGTGATAACAGTAAGGTCTAGACCAGGGGTATCAAACTCAATTGCACAGGGGTTAAAACTCAAAGCACACTTTAGGTCGCAGGTCAAACAGGATAAAAATTTATTGAACAGACTAAAACTAAACGTTTTTTTAAATAAATATGAATCGAAACAGACAGGATACAATGTTATTCCAAAATAAATAAATAAACAACCGTATTTCTGCCAAGGCTTACATTTGCAAACACCTGCTTTTTGTCTGGACACAAGATGTCGCACGCTTTCATCATGCAGCTCTTCAGAAACTCTCCCTCGGTAAATGTCCGGGCTGATTTTCTCCTCTGCTCCAATAAAACTTCTTTCACAGCAGCTTCACTGTGTGATTTCACTTTGGTGAAAACGTCTGCTGTGATGTCAGATTCCTCTTCAACTCCTCTACCTTCTGTAGCTTCTGCTCTTCATTCACGTTTTTCAGCTTGTCCTGATGTTTTGTCTCGTAGTGCCGTCTTAGGTTATATTCCTTAATTACAGCCACATTAGCTCCACAAATAAGACACACGGGTTTATGTCAGTAAACATATACTCAGCCTCCCACCGGTTTTCAAAGGCTCTGTTTTCAGAATCAACCTTTCTCTTGGCCATTGTCAGGGGCTAGCTTTGACTTGAAATTAGGGTTGTATACATCAACAGACGCTTGATTGATCTGACGTAATTGACGCGGGAATGATCGCAGGTAGCCTATCGTTCGATAAGGCAGCTGTTGCGCAGTATTATGGGATTTGTAGTTTGTGTGTTATCGGCGCTTCATATCACCGGGCCATTAAAAAAAGATATGTAAAATGATCTCTTGCAGGCCGGATGTAACTGTACGCTGGGCCGGATGTGGCCCGCAGGCCTTGAGTTTGACACATGTGGTCTAGACCTTACTTTGTAAAGTGTCCTGAGATGACTTTTGTTGTGATTTGGCGCTATACAAATAAAATTTGAATTTGAATAGAATTGAACTATTCTTTCACCTGTTTAATTTGATTGGCTAACTACTCTTTCTGATCCGACCAGGGACTGTTTGTCTCTGATGAACAAGAGGAGCAACTGACTGTCCACATAAGTCCACTTACCATTTATAGTTTCCAGTTCATTGTTTCTGAGAATGAGCGTGCAGAGTTTGGCCCTGGCACTCAGGCCCAGTATTGGCGCCCTCTGCAGGCAGTTGTAGCCGAGATTCAAATGCTCCAGTTCAGTCAAGGGCTGAGACAAACCAATGGTGAGATAAATGACAGAAAATCAAAATAAGGGATTGTCTTAAGCAGGAAAATACAAAAACATATTTACAAAATTATAATTACATAACCCGTGGTCCCTATCCTACCTTTAGAAATTCAGCACACTCCTGAATCTTGTTATGGCTTAGATCCAAAGATTTCAGGACATTCAATAAACTCTGTGAAAAACAGAGTGGAGAGGGTTGAAGTCAGATGATGATAACACTGGCTAATAAGTCAGTAATAATACATCTATGTGCATGTTTGTCTCACTAGTGACTGGTCAAGGCAGACAATAGAGTTGTAGCTGAAGTTAAGGGTATGCAATTCCAGCCAGGGCAGTGCAGAGCTCAGGTCACCTCCACATAGAGAGAGCAGCTCCTAGAAAACAAAGCAGACACACACATGCTGTCTTCTGTTGCCAGAAAATGCCATATATACACTCACTGACAATCATACTATAATGAAAGTACCTCCAGGGAGCTGAGACTCTTTGAGCAGACAAAGACTTCCAACTGGGAGTAAACTCCTCTAAGTCCCTCTAAACAGTGTGGGGGAATTCGCTTCAGCTAGTGAAGGAGAGCAAGGAAGTTGAAACATAATGCTAACTTTA
>NW_018128041.1:117905-139938 GCF_001952655.1 Monopterus albus
AGGAATTAATGTTGTCAGGATTCAAACTCTACCTCCAAATACTTCAGAGACTTGAATGGGAAGATTTTCACCACAGACTGAAGTCTCACTTCTGGCAGGTTGATGAGCTGCATTATACAAAATAAATAAATACATCAGATGCACATGTTGTAAACAGGAAAACAAACAAGACTATAGGTGATACATATGTAAGTGATAGTGACCTGTATTTACACCAGAGACTTTTTCAAGGTACAAATGCTGTAGGTAACGGGAGACCACCTGACCCAATTTTGAATCTCCTAGCCCACCTTGAGAGAAACAGTCTTCTGCAGGACATCAAACAGGAACTGCAACTGTAGCAGGAAGGCTGTGTCAGCAGGATGGGAAGGCAGTGCCAGGAAGCCTCGCTGCTGGCTCCTAGACAGCAAGTGCTGTTCAAACAACCTGGTGAGCTGCTGCAAACTGGCTGCCAGCAAGGACAGTGTGCTGCTGCCATCCAGCACCAGGTCACCTGGAGGATGACAGAAACAACTCATATGTGTCTAAGAAATGTTGCAGCTAATTTAAATCCACAGCAAGTTTTTACAATTTTGTTATAACAAGTATGACCTTGTATTACGAGATCAAGTGTCGTCTAACGCGCCTTATTCTTTATTCTATCTTTGGATCCCATTAGCTTCCACAAAAGGTCATTTTTCTGGGGTCCACACAAAAACAGTAACATTAAAAACAGACCACCTTACTACTAATTTGGCTGAGATGTACGGGATGACATGTAGCCCTGATACACTCGGCATTACACTGTCTCCCAAACCGCTGCGGTATTTAACAACACTTGTGGTATACAGTAGTGTAAGAGCACAAGCAACATACCATCATTTCGGAGGAGTGTGGCCAATCTGTATACAAGGGAAGACTGACCAGAATGAGATACATCCATCCTGTAACGTTTCAAACAAAGCAAAATGTTAGCACGACTATATACTGTACCAGCAGAAATAAACAGCGCCTCTTAGCAGCTGTTGTATAACCTTTCCTTAAAAAAGAGAACTTGCAGTTTCAGTTGTTCCTTAAGCTTTCAGTAACACTGTAACTGAGAATACATCTGCAAACTCACGACGCAACTCTATCAAAACAAACATTTTGTTGATGTGACATTGTACTTTGATTTCAGTTTCCCTTTACAGGAACACTGGCTAATATTAGCATTCAAAACGTAACGACAAGCTGCCGCAGCTATAACGTTTCCGCAGTTAATGTAGCTAAGCTAAAACGACACATCTCGATAATGACAGCCAAAAATAGAGATTTAACATCAGGTTCTTACTTCAAGAGGTCAGTAAAAAAAACATGTTAAGCTTTGCAGATAAACAGAAACGAAGATCATGTAGTAGCGTTTTGATATACTAATGCAGCACACAGTGATGTTGACATTTTTTGTGTCACATGACGAGACGCCTACGGTGGCCCTGATATACCATAAATGATGTTCAATCCAGAAAACACGCTGCCTCTGCACGTCCCATAATGCAATAATTAGTTTTTAATTAATTTTTGCCCCATTGGTGCCTATAATTAGAGCTTAATTCCTCGTAACAAAGAAAGGGCCATTTTTAGACCATATGTTTTCCTCACCAAAACTGCTTGATAAGTATTGTCTCATATTATATTGGCAGCTATAATATTCAAATAAAGTTCATTCTTTAAAATTAGATTCACCCCCAAACCACACTAAATTAGTACATTTTTATGCTGTTTCTTTATTGTGGGTTGATAAAACTGCAGCTGGCCACTGGGTGGTGCACTCTAGCAAAGAGCACGGAACATATACACACACATCCATGATTGCAAGTGAAAAAGATTCTTAATTCATCCAACCTTTTATATCTTGGAAAAGCTAGAAGGGTGTTATGCATTAGTAGTTTACATATACATTTTTACTATGTCTCCAGTCAAAGCAAATGGTCCATATTTCATCCATAAAACCTAACAATGTGTCACATCTTTCATGTTCAGACCCTTTAAAGGGCAATATTAAAGCTTTTGTGCTTTGCAATTTTTAATACCCAAGCAGAAAAGTATACAATTCATTGTGGCTGAGGTTTTAATAAATGTCAGCTGTCAAATTGATCAGCTCACACCACACGCCTGCTGGCAGATATTGGTCAAACTCTAACCTAGTCATGACACCAATAATAAAGGCAAAGCTGCACATTTGCTTGGCCATGGAGTGAGTGTGATTTAGGGTCACTTTGCATGGCTGCAGAAAATAATTTCTGAATAAAGCAGATTAAACAGTTTTGATTGGTGCTACATGTACAAAAACTCAGCTATCATGCAAAACAGCCCACAGGCCAACTTGTAATAAAATGTCAGACTTCATGTTCATTTGATGTTGCAACAAACAAGTCAGCAGCAATAGAAAGAAGATTTTAAGATTTTCAGGGGACACCATGAAAGATACATCTCTTAAATGTTATTGCTAAGATGGTGGCGATCCCAACATTGTTATAGGTAAAACAGTAGCCTTTCAGTGTCAGTATACCTCTGACACTTAGCATATTGCTAGGCTGAGAGCTTTAATGTCTGGACTCTATAACTGTAAACCTGCACATTTACTCACCACTTCAGGTGAGCAGTTTTCGCAGGTCTTATCTTGTTTCATTTGGGAATACTGTAACTCTATGGCTCCATAAGAGATTCTTTGCAAAGATTTGCATGAGCAAATAAAGCAAAAATTTTCCTAATTTACACATCACTTGTTGCTAGACAGCAAACAGACTAACACGTGGGACAGACACACAAAACACACTCCGACTTGTGACTTGTTATGCATAGATTTCCATGTAAGGATTTATGTACTGTAATTTGGTAAACATTTCCATTCAGTAAGATGTTGCATGTTGCACTCATGCACTGTTGGTTAACTGTGCATGCGGGAAAACTAGCACTAACATTGACACCTACACTTCCTCTGTGCTGGACTTTATTAACACTACCATTGACAGTCTCACAACCCAGAAACAGGTCACCACGTACCCAAATCAGAAGCCATGGATGAACAAGAAGGTGCAGCTCCTGCTGACTCTGTCTTCAGATCTGGTGATGCACGGGCCTACAGCTTATCCAGGGCAAACCTGAGAAGGGGCATCAAGAAGGCCAAGCACCACTACAAGTTAAAGGTCGAGGAACACTTTACAAACTCCGACCCATGATCTATGTGGAAGGGCATCTGTGTCATTAGTGACTACAAGCCCGGCAAATCCACCCCAACAACCACAGATGTTTCCTTCCTCAATGAGCTAAATGACTTCTATGCTTGCTTCAACCGAGACAACAAGTTCACTTGATACTCACTCACCTCCACTGACATGTATGCTGCTCTGAGCCGGATCAGCATACGCAAAGCTGCTGGCCCTGACGGCATCCCTGGACGTGTGCTCAGGGCATGTGCAGGACAGCTTGTTGGCATCTCTACAGACATTTTTAACCTGTCCCTCGCCCAAACAGTTGTGCCGACATGCTTCAAAACCACCTCCATTGTGACCAGTGCTGAAACATTTCACCCTGGCATGCCTGAATGACTACCGCCCTATAGCACTCTCACCCATTGTCATGAAGTGCTTCGAGCGCCTGGTCCTGGCATGACTAATGACCTGTCTTCCATCCACACTCGACCCCCACCAATTTGCCTACCACAGGAATAGGAGCATGGAGGACGCAGTCTCCATAGCACTGCACAACAACAACAACACTTATGCAAGAATGATGTTCGTGGAGCTCAGCATTTAACATGGTCATCCCCTCCAAGTTAACCATCAAACTTGGTGACCTGGGCATCAGCACCTCCCTTTGCAACTGGATTCTGGACTTTCTGACCAACAGGCCTCAGCATGTTAGGTCAGACAACACCTGCTCCTCCACCATTATCCTCAACACCAGCATACCACTGGGCTGTGTGCTGAGCCCATTCCTCTACTCCCTTTTCACCCATGACTGCAGGCCTGTGCACGGCTCCAACACCATCATCAAGTTAGCAGACAACACCACGGTGATCAGTCTTATCAGCAACAATGATAAGTCAGCCTACAGGGAGGACGTACAGCACCTGGCTGTGTGGTGCGCTGACAATAACCTGCTCCTTAACACCGACAAGACCAAGAAGCTCACTGTGGACTACAGGAGGGGGAAAGTAGGCACATACGACCCCATCCATATTAATGGGATGGTTGTTGAACGTGTCTCCAGCCTCAAATTCCTGGGGACCAACATCTCAGAGGTTCTGTCCTGGATCACCAACACCCGCAGCTTGATTAAGAAGGCCCACCAGACCACCTCTTCTTCCTGAGGGCACTGAAGAAGAACCACCTGTCTTCAGCCATCCTGGTGAACTTCTACCGCTGCGCCATAGAGAGCATCCTGACCATCTGTATCACAGTCTGGTATGGAAACTGCTCTGTGTCCGACCACAAGGCACTGCAGCGGGTGGTGGAAACTGCCCAGCGTATCACAGGGACTCCACTTCCAGCCTTGACGGTGTCCACAGGGAACGCTGTCTCTGACGTGCTCGCAGCATTCTCGAGGACTCCTCTCACCCTGCTCACAAACTGTTTGACCTCCTGCCCCCTGGGAGATGCTTCAGGAGCCTCGGGACCAAAACCAGTAGACTCAGGAACAGCTTCTTCCCCACAGCTGTCTCCTTACTGAACTCCGTCCCCCGTTGACCCCCCACTGCCTTCCTCTATACCACTTCACACACCTCACCCCTTCTCATCTCTCCTCCCAGGACTAATGCAATACACTTCTGTTACCTGTAAAACTGAAGTGATCTGGTAATTTGCACATACTCTACTCACAGAATACTGCTCTGTACTCATTTGCATACTGTTCATATGCAGATACTGTATATTTATCTTTATCTTTGCACTATTTACATCCATTGAACTGTTCACTAATGTAACTTATCTTTTTATTCTGCACCGTTTCATTCCATTTTATCCCATTGCACTAGTGTTCTATAAGCTTAATGTACCTGTCCGTTACTTGTAATTTGAATCCATAGTATTACACTCAAATAACAGTTTTAAAGTTAGTTATCACTGACCTTGCATGTGTGTGACACATGATCATTAAAATCTCAAATTCCTCAGAAATGTGTTATGTTCTGAATGTAACTTCATTTCATACAGGCCTACTATACAGATGATAAATACTTTTCCAGCCCATGCCACTACTTGTTGCTTCTATTTATCCAATCAATTGTGCAAGCAAAGTGAGACTTAATTGACTTATCAAAGCCAAACACTAAAAAGTGCATTAATCCATTATCATAGCCTGAAAAATGAACAACAGAATATCTTTAGGGACTTGTTTCAGTTTATAAGAAGCAAGCATAGAACCAAAATTGCTCCTTAGAACACAAGGTAAAGTGGATTTCTAGGACACTACAGTATTTAGACCATTCTGCCTTTTAAGAAGGCTGTTGTCACAGTTGTCTTCCCGCTGGCCTGCTGTGAGGCTTTGCTGTTACCAGCTCAAAATTAGCTGGGTAATGTGCAGCATTACAAACATGAATAGCCTTGTAAGTCGTTTATGTCACCACTAGATTGATTAGGACTAAAATATATGGCCCATTCTGAGAGGTTATTTTGGACTGAACATTTTACAGCAACATTTTACTTGAGCAATGTGTTTCCATTTAGATATTTAGTTGTTTATTCATTTATAGTCACTCGCTTAGTGTTAACAGTGGTTTCCCTCCTGCGTGAATTATATTACATGATCTCTGACTTTGCTAAAACAGTCACTGTTAATTATTTATAAGTAGTATATGAACATTTATATCAATATGATGTAGTTGTACACAGACTTAAGGTCATTTTTAATTGTTTATTCATGTATTTGTCAGTAACTCTAATTCATCATGAAGCATTCATAACTGCTGCCTAAACAGAAAATGAATGTTCGATAACATAATAGAAGCCATCATATATAACAATATGCCATTAATTCTTCTTTAAATCATTGTGCACATGTTACAAATGCTTCACAAGATGGAAAATAATTGTCACACTTAACACATCTCAGAAAATTAGGTGCTTATATAATGAATGCAAAATAGAGATTAAAATACGGTGTTATAATATGGTTACAAGGCTGTGCAGAGTTTTGGGGGCTTATTTTACTGTAATAAGGAGATGATTTCTTGCAAAGAAGACTCTGTTTATACTCGCTGAGGTACATGTACTGTATGTGTCCTCAGTCCATCAGTGATCCTGTACCTTCCTCTATCAATGTGGAGTTTATCCAGAGTTTGTATTTTCTTAACAGTTCCACGGGGAGGAATTTAAGTAAGTGACCTTGGTGGAGATTACTTTGCACACATGGGCAGATACTGTGGCCTGTCAGGCCAATTGGCTAGTGGCTATGCCAGACACAAATCCTCACCCCCAGGCTTGTATTCAATCCATGGTTTCATAAAATGACATACAAGGTTCTATGTGCAAACAGCTCTCTGGTCATTCCCCTGACTCATGCTCCAAGACAAGACAGCTTCAAGTGTGCCCTTTTTCCCACCCTCTCTGCCCCTAAGGTGAGCTAGGATGCCGACCTTGAATAAAGCCAAATAGTAATAAAGGGGCACCCACACAACTAAATAATCTGCATCTATATCTGCAGAATAAAATTACACATGGGAGTTCTATTCCTCGGCCCTTGGATAAACAGAGTAGTCCACCACACTAGACAGGGTTAATAGGAGCTTGTTTGGTGGACAAGCACAACACCTCAACGCTGGAGGCCTGCTGCTATAAACGTGCATAGTGCACTCCGCCAGGAGAGTTGGTAGCTGCTGGTGATTTTTTTGTTGACTGTCAGTGGACATATCAGCCACAGTTAATTTCTGTGCTTGATTATCTTATCTGATTATGATGCGGTGATGAAGATGGCGGTGTTGTTGGTGGACTGCTGTCTTAAATACTTTGCCAAAAATGCTAGAGTCAGAAATCATGTAGGAGATCACATCAAGACCCAGTGAGATGAGAGCCCTCCATCTGATAGATAGACAGACTCCAAAAACAGTTCATATCAACCAAATTTTGAGGATATTATAAAATAATACATAAGGACAACAAGTTCAAGTCTGATCTAGTCCATTATTTGTGTGACTGTCCCCTATGAGGGAACACTGGGCCAGTGCTACAAATTCAGGCAATGTAAACTTTTAAGGAAATTATTCTGGCCTATATAAGCCAAATAAAATAATATATAATGAGCAAAATAGCACTATCCCCTTTGAATATTCTTTGTAATTTCTGCCAGAAATCCTAAATTAACACCCAAATGTGGCCCTGAGAGCAAACCTGGGAATTCGTAGGACCCAGCAGACCTCCCAGCCCCGGCTTCACCTGTTTGCATGCACATTTTTTCACCATTTTTTCACTTGGGATTTTCTTTCGTAGCCCCGTGATAATGATCAAAAACCACATGCCTATAACAATGCTGTCGTACGTTACCTGCAGTTTGCTGATCCTCTTCGCGGCTGTCGCCGGTGCCTCCCTGGCCGAGATGGTGTTTCGCTGCCCGGGCTGCACCGCGGAGCGCCAGGCGCTGTGCCCAAAGCTCACCGAGACTTGCGCGGAGATTGTGCGCGAACCGGGCTGCGGGTGCTGCCCCGTGTGCGCCCGGCAAGAGGGTGAGATGTGCGGCGTTTACACCCCGAGGTGCTCCACCGATCTACGATGCTACCCGACACCCGACTCGGAGCTTCCCCTGCAGCAACTGATGCAGGGACAGGGGCAGTGTCGGCGCAAAGTGGACACCACTGAGACGACCACTTACAGCCAGGAGAACCGGGAGCAAACCAGCGGTCAGTCAGTTTAATGGAACCTGCTCTTCTTCTATCAAATTTTAATGACGCTGTCTAGACTGCAGCTTGAGGGATAGTGTAGAAATACTGCATTGCCAAGTAAGGCTCAGCCCAAATAGAGGGACTGTTACTCAATAGTGGAGTTCTAGTGACAATTGTGCGCTTTATTGCATAATATTCCGAAGGGACTGTTATGATATTACCTATAGCTTTGCTTTTATGTCTACAGTGCTTCTTTTTAAAGTTTGCTGTGTGAATCTCAGCCCTTTTGGAGCCATTTTAAAGCCGTTAGTATATTGCTCTTGTCTTTGACGGGACATTTGAGTTGTAAAATGTCTTACCTTTTACTGTAGAGAAGACATGATTTATATTTCCATAAGGTATTCTTACACCCATGTCAAGGTATGTGTTTAATAGACCCGCTTAAAGCGTTGTAAACCATCCTGGTGTGCATGGGGAGAGAGAAACAAAAGGACCAAGTTAACCACAGCAGTGCTCCAAACAGTTGGCCCTTCAGTCTTTCCCATCATCCCTTCAAAAATATGCCTGTAAAACAGAGAACAAGGTAGTGGCCTGCAAAATCCCCATAAGTTGTACTCAGTGGGATGGACACAGAAAACATCTTAGTATTGTTGTTGACATTTCCACAGGGGAGTGGAGAGAAAGAAACAGAGAGACAGCGGGAGGAATGCTGCATTGATTGGAAAAGTGGACTTTAGTTTTTGACCAGACTATGAACTGCTAGTGACAGTTACTGGGTTGTCTACCTGGAAAATGTACTGGATGTATGTACAGGATGAGGACAGTGTCATGCAGACTGGACACAGCAGGACTTTGGTTTGTTTTTAAACAAAGACAAGTCACAGAGAAGCAGAAAAGTAGAGCACCTCATTAAATGGCAAACTTTGAGGGAGCAACTGCGCACAGGCAAGGAGTGTCCTGTAGGGCCGGTCGGGATGATTTCTACTTATTTCCAAACCTGAGCTTTGTCAGTTTACCTCCAGACTGACACGTTTATTTTGGCACTAAACCCTGGAATATAGAGAAACTACTGCTGACAGCATTGAGAGTAAGACTGTTCCCTGTAAGGACTGTCTAGCACACAGACAAAAGGTCAAAATGCTTGACAACACATTTTGCCTAAAATGTAATAATCAACTATGTCAATGCCTTAATTCCACATTTATAGGATGTATAGCAACCTTTGGTTGGAAATGTTTATTTTTATAGCCCCATCCAGAAAATAACAGACAACTAATACATATGAAGTGCTGAGTTATAAAACAAGACAGCAAACTACATGGACACATCATGTAAAGGTTTGCTTTGCAAGAAGGCAGTTTGTTAGATATTGCAGATTTTTTGTTAGATGTGGAGTTGGATGTGTTTAAAAAGACTAAAAGCTTAGAAATTGGCTCTAAAGGCAGAATGCAGAATTTTGGATAAAAGCCTTGCTGCTGCAGATAGAAGCAAACAGAAAGAGAAGTAGTGTTGCAGTGGAGTTTGCAAATTTCTTAAGATCAAGAGATGAAAGAAAAAGATAGTTTTCATTAAAGTGGGGCTGAACAAGTCGCAAAAACTTCTTCTTCTTGAGTCAAAACTTCGATTCAATTCAAAATGTACTCACATAATACCGAATCAAAAATGTGTTGCCCATTTACTCATGTCCCATTTGTACTCTTCAGTTTTTGTAATGAGGCATTATGAACTTACTGTTGGTGTTACAGATGATTACAGTCAGTCTCCTGCTTTCATCTGGTCCCGTTTGAGGCTACACAAAATTGATTTCCTGTAATAAATTCTTGTAAGATGCAGAGGGAAAAAAGGGAAGCAATGAAATCCCTGATAGGAATCAGCTCACAGGGGTTGTTGGAAGACTGAGAGCGAACATTAACATTCTGGCTACTGTCTATTGCATCTCTTTTGTTGAAGAAATGAATCTGTAAATTAGATTAAAAAAGGGGCTGTTTATAAAACAATAACCAAATGGTTGTGTTCAGCTGAGCTTGGGGAGCAGTGACTCTTGGACACATTTGACACCCTGGGTAGAGAACCATGGATGAGACACTACAGCTGCTTTATTTGGATATTTATAAACCCCAAGAGTCTTAAGTTCTGTTTTTCTATTTTATTTTAATCCAATCCTTTATCATTAAAAAAATGAAACCTCTAACAAGGAAAGTACACTATATCTTGCTAGAGTTGATATTTATACAGGTTTTATAGAACAAAAATTGATCTGATCTGGATTATCCAGAGTAGTTCTAACAGCAGCAGTAAAATCCCTCTAAACTCCTGGAACCCAGCTACAAACAGCAGAGAGGTTAAAGGTCAGACTTCCATATAGTATTTTAAAGCTCTCTCAGTACACCTTGAAGGTTACATTGCTGATGACATTGATTTTATCTGGAGCTGCAGAGCTGGGCTTGCAGATGGGAGCTCTTACTGTGACTATCCTAATTCAGCAAATAGTCGGTGATATTTCAGTGGTGCCCAGGCAGGCTTCGCATGAGACCACGCAGACATGTGGATCCACCAGCTGAACACTGGCAATGAAAACATGAAAATATGAAACTGGTTAAGTTGAATAAAACCAAAACCAAATCTTGTGCACTCTTATTTCCCCCCTGTGCCTTAAGCACATTTGTTTGTTTATGCATGCTGCATGATTGTCTGCATGTGTTACACTGCAGGCAACTGCAGTGAGAATTGAACGTGTGTTTTCAGTGATATAGCCTGAAAAAAATCACATTTACAATCCTGTCACTAAGTAGTTTTGAACTAATTATGTTCCAGAAGTAACTGATGAACACAGAGAACATTCTCAAACATCAGACCAAATTAAGGGCAACATAGTGGCACAGTATGTCCTGTGAAGCCCACTCTATTTTGAGTTTTTAATATTTGTATCAGACATTTGCACTCTGCCATGGCATTTCTTTTTGTAAGTGCTTTTTTTTTTAAAACATGCAACTTAAAATCTACAATTTTTACAAGGTAATGAGTATCTTGGGATGGTTTCAGCAGAAATTTTGATAGCTGAAAAGTCTCCTTATTCAGAACTTACACCCACAAGTTTCCCACTACCCCCTCTGTTTATGTACAGTATCACTGGATATTCTGTTCCCACAGAAATCTGGACCCAAATAAAGTTTCCTCTCATCAAATCAGATGCATTTAGTTGTTTTGACTGGGACCATACCGTATAGTGTATGATCTTGAAAGGGAAGCTGATTAATGAAGCGCATACTTACTGTAGCTGCTGAAATGTCACCTGAATGACAAAAAAACGATACAAAGGCAATGGTGCCCATTCTTTGGCATGAGATCCCATGAATGGGCGTTAATCCTCAATTCAACCTTTTGCTTTAGACTTAATGTTGCCCAAACATATCCAGAGTCAGTTTTACATGTTCAAAGTGTAATGTTGATGGTTTTGGCATAAACCTGAAAGAGTTTTTTTTTTTCTATCAGTGCTGTTATAAAAGCTGTTACAGAGAGGAAGATGAAGTGGAAAAACCTCCTGTGCCATCTGGCTGCTGAAATAACATTGTTAGCTAACAAGAGCATTCCTTTGTACCTGTGGGGGCGTCCAGACGGAGCCCATAGGACTGAAATAACTCCTCAATAATCCTCTCCGCACACACTCCAAAAACAAGGGCATTTGTGCCATCTTCCCCCCCGGGCGTCAACTTCATGTGTACCCATGCCAAGAATCTCCTCGTGCCTATTGAGATCAAAAATATCTTCCCACCCTCCTTTCTGGTCAAGGGGGATATAAGACAATGCAAACACTGTCTGAAATGTTCCTGACCCAGGAGGGATGTTGCAGGGAAGAGGGACAGTTTCTGAACGAGTTTCAATATTTTTAAATGATGAGATTAAAAAAGTAAAAGCTCCTATATTATGTGATGTTTCTATAATTTTCATTATCAGTTTCAATAAGACATCTTGAAATAACAATGGACATTTTTAAGTTAATACTATATTTCCTTGATATATTTTTGTATAAAGTATGCCAAATACATTTCAATAAGAAGAGATCAAATGAATGAGAATAACTTAATTTATTGTGTTGAGCAACAGAGTGAATTTGTTTTGGCAATTAGACTCCTGTGATGTGACGCATATATTCATTAGGCCCACATGAAGACAAAAGATCTAATGATCCCTTGGAGTCTAGATGCTGGTGATGGTTTGGAGTAATTCAGTTTGATGTATGTGTGTAATGCCAAATCATCTAAGTTATCTCGAGGCATAATAAGGTCTAGACCCGACAGTGTTATAGAGAGAAAACCAACAAATCCCCCTTGAGCAGGCACTTGGTCAGATAAGATGGCATGAGGACAGAAGGTGGAAGAACATTTGACAGAGTGGGGAAGCAGATGGCAGAGAAAAAGTGGCCTGAAATTAACAGCCCACGTCAATCCACTGTGGACAAGTGGAATGTGAGGGAAGAGATCTTTCTTACTGAACTTTCGTCCAAGCTTCACATATAAAACATACAATATTTGAGTATACTGTAGATATACGTTAACCTCTGAAACCTTTTTTTTTTTTTTTTACCTGTCCAAAAATGTGTGGTTGCAGTTTTTCAGTTCTCCCTTGTCTTCCCACTAACAATGGAACTGAGGAAGGTGTGGGTTGAAGCAAGCAATGCTCAGGTTCTCTAGAAACTCCATGCTCACTCACCCACATCCTTGGGCATGGTAGTACAAAAGAAAACTCAGGGAATCATACAAGTCATAGGATTCATTATGGCAATCCCTTCTAACCAGAGTTCTTTTCCAACCTAGTGCCTTTTCTTATGTTGTTGTCACCTGCATCATCATCATCATCATCAGATAAAAACCCTGGAATATCAGTTTTAATGTTACTTTTCTAACTAGATAGTAGGAGAAATAGTCTGTAGTTTGAAGATATCTCATGCAAAAACATTTAAAAACCTCTGTGAGTGGGCATCACCTTAAAACATGGATGTTGGACATTTTGGAGCCATCGAAGGACACATCATTGTTGTAATAAGATGGTGGCTAAAATCCAGGTTCTTAATCTCCAAGAGCTTTTGAAGTTTCTGTCCACCCACATCCCTCATATCCCTGCCCAAGCTGTTCAGACTGATTGTCAGTGTAATGCCCTACATGTTTGATGTGTTCCAGCTTGTCTCAGTTCATGTCCTAGTTTAGGTCCTGTACAATCACCTTAGATTTCACCCAGCAGTGTTGATAGAGAGCGAGATGCCTTGCCTACGTGCCAGAGCCTGTCCAAAACCTGCTTTTAGATGACCGTAGTTGGCCAGAAAGCCTGGAAGGTAAACATAGCTGCACTCTGCACATGCACTTTGAGTTTGTGTTTGTAATCCCACTAGGCCTTGTAATGGGTGAAAGACAGCAGCTACTCTAGGTGGTGCCTTCATTAATGTCTTAAGTGGCATATTACCCTTAAAGCTGTGGTAAGAAGTGAACTGGGAAAAATAGAATGTCTGTGTGCAGTTTGAGTACCTTTGTGCAAATCTATATTGACTATTGACAGATGGCTTTAGGTTATCTTAGCTGAGTTACTACAGGAGATGTCTATAGAATTAAGTCACATCTTAGATTAAGATTGTCATACAAATGTCTGCAAAGACATAAGAGATAAATCACACATCATACATATTCATGATGTTATTTCCTTTTTAGAAGATAAAAGTATGGAATTTTATGGATGGTCCAATGCACTTCCTGAATAGGGACAATTTATAACACACTGTAATGCATCAACAACTCTCGTTAAAAATTTCTAACAATGCACAGGGTTGTATAGCAATGGAATGCAAATCAGTTTTTTTCTTGCATAACCCCACCTGAAACAAAACAGGTTGTTAGCTTTAAAGTCGTTCCTTTTTCTATCATTCCATTCTCCACAAGTCTGCTATTCGCTCAGCTGACCTGAATCAGACATGACACTCCTGACCTTCGTACCATCTGAGAATTTGACATTGAGAAAGAAAGCCTCTTGGACCATTGTGTGAGGATTAACTCAAGCAGTAGAGTGAACAGTAGGCCTGCTGCTCTGTTGATACTGCTGATCCCCAGCCCACCACTGTGGAAAGACTTGTACTGCAAAGGCCTAGTACCCCCTGAAAGGGGAGTCCTGACCCTCTGCGTTTGTGTATGCATGTGCACCTTCAAGACAGTAGATTGCTGGTTTCACTACTTATAAATAGTCCCTTCATGTGAATGTCTCTGTGCATCCAGACTCTGTGTTGGAGTGAACGTCTCAGGTTTCCTTAGAAGAAAGGGAGTGATGGTAATATTGAACTTGGATAGTGTGGGGCTTATGTAAGACAGCAAAATAAAAGGCACCCCACCTCCCAGTATTCCTGAGTGTGTTGTGTGTTTATCTGTGCATCATGCGTGCATGCACACACACATGAGAGCACACACCTGATTTCAGTTGACTTTTGCCTCTTTTGTGAAGAAACTCAGTCTTCAAAGACCAGCCAAAGAGTGCATGGTGGAGCGTCACAGGGGAAGCTGAAGTCCAACAACACCAGATCTCTCCAATGGCAAAAGACGCCAGCACCTTGTTATTGCTTCTTTTGGAATTTCCTTTCTCCCATTTTCTCTTAGGCCTTTTGTTAATCATATTCTTCAACCGGATGTCAAATTTACCTCTTGCAGAGTGCAGAGAGTGCCTCTGAAGTCCACCACCAGTAACACACTCACTTTTATTCTCTTTCCTATGAACACCTTTCAACAAGTCTGCACGCTACAGCTAGACCCTTACATAATTTTGAAGTAATCACTCACTGCCCAACTATTTGACCTTGCCTACTGCCTGTGCTAATATCCCTTCTTTTCTTCAGGTGTCAAGTGAAGTATTGCAGAGGTGAAATTTGAGCTTTTTTGTGATCATGTTGCTTCTCAGGAATTTGTATAATTACATTTTTTTCACATCTACAATAAGCTGGTTTGGAGCGACACTCCTCCACTCCTGCCTTGACAGCCCTCAACTCCAAAATATGCTCTGTTGTCAGAAACAGCATGTTGGGTTGGACCTGATGGCCTCTCATATTGTTTGCTCCATCTGTTTGAATAGAGTTTTTTTTTAGGTTGTTGTTTAACAAGACTCTGAGGAGAGAGGGGATGGTCAAAGCCAATGAAAAGTGCCTGGAGGAACTCAGTGGATGACCATAGGGTTTTATGATATGGCCAGAAACAGTGCATGCAGTGTTTGTTGTTTCTTAAGAGCAGTGGAAAGTTTGCTACATGACTGTAGCTAAATGTTTTGTTCTATAAGTGTTTTTCCCATAGACCATGGACAACTGACCTTCTTCTCTTTATTGTTGTACAGGAATGGAAGTCATCTTGACTTTGCTGATGCAATTTTGGCTGTCACGATACTGGGTGTCACATTATAACATCCTTTTAATGTATACTAGCTCTTCTTGGATCCACTCAGATAGTAGATATTTTAGCCACTACTTGACACGGCAAACTGGGACTCAGTCTCATTGGGGTCCTGGGTCAAGTTTTGATTTGGAGTGTATCTTTGTGAGATCATTCATTGAGGATCTCTGTTTTAGGTTGAATTTGTCCTGTATTCTTCAAGACCAGAGATATGAGAACCTTAAATGCCTGTTGAGATCAATTTTTTATTTATCAACACTATCATCTTCTCAGGATTTCATTAGTTGCCACAAAGAAACCATGGAAACCTGACTATGGATAAAATTCAGCAGTGGCCAACATTTCTAAGCTCACAAGCTTGTTAACAGAGCTGCACAATTCTGTGAGAAAGGAAGGTGACTCAGTGATTGTGCTGATGCATTTCAGAGAGTTTGGACACTTCATAGCTTCCACCCCAACATTTTCTGTAGTAAAACAGTTGTTGCAAAACTGCCACAAACAAAATAAACATACCCACACAAATATGAACCTTAATCTAAAAAACATTGGGGGGTAGAAACATTAGAAAGCAGCACATGGGTGTAAAGGTTGTGCTGTGTGGAAGCCTTAAATTGTGCCAAAATAAAAAAACAATCATGCAGCTGAAAGAGTTGACCTCATTTGCCAGCTTTTAGATCCTGGTGGGCTCAGGTAAACTAGATCAGATGACAGCCTTCCTCAAGTTGGCAGTTCACCTTCTTGATCCAATCACTAAACACAGTGGGAAGAACAAAAAATACAGAACATTCTATTCTTTCCATTCTGTTTCCCTCCCAAACCTTCTCTTGTTCCCCTCCTTTTCCCCATGCATGCAGCAAAAATAAAAAGCAAATAAATACAAAGGGGGAAGTTTATTAAATTGCATAAAAATGTTCACAGCCACCACAAAATACCTAAAAAAGAAACTTTTATTTTCACTTTGCATTTTCATCATATTTATGAAATAACACTTACAGCATGCTATAAGTATGATCAGAAGAGAAAGGACTTCTCAATATTGTGTGACAATTCTTGCATTTTTCTCTGTAGTCTGTCAAAAAGCAGCAAAAGCTGTCATTTTACTTTCCTCAAGGAGCTCAGGCTGCAGGGTCAGGGTCACCTCTGCAGCTGGTAGACGCCCGTCTAGTCATTTCCAAAAACAGGAGACTAGCTCACACTTTATCACTCTGAAAAATGATCTGTGCAGTTTGGAGCTTATTGTGCCTCACTCTCAGCCCCTAAAATGCCCAATCCATTAGCAAAATCATGGCAAGTAGGCAGGAGGGTGCACAAAGAGGGCATCATGAAAATTCACAGGTTGAATGCATTTAAATGTCCATCATAGTGAGCAAGATGTTAAAATTATGTACTATCTAATTTTTTGACCCTGTAACACATTCTTGTTGGCAGAACTTTGTTTATAGTGTAATCTAAGTCAGAATAGTTTGGCAATACTGTAGAAATGTAGGATCCTTTTATTTAGATTTGATGTGGTGTCTCCACATCTGCAGGTGAGACTGTGGAGTCACTGCCTGAGCTCGGTGTGAGTGAGGTCCCGGCCATACGGAAGCCCACGAAAGAAGCCACCTGGCTGGGACCCAAGGAGAGCGCCGTCCGCCAGCACAGACAGGAGATGAAGGCCAAGATGAAGACCAACAAGGTGGAAGAGGTCAAACCTACTTGGCACAGACAGGTGAGACATAGCCGACCTTTTGTCCTATAGGGGAACTTGGAAAGAGCTTTTAAAACCAGGAGGAAAGTTACTAATGATTATGCTGAAGAAAAATCAGTTGGTTTGAATAATTATTTGTCAGACAGGTTTCATATATAGAGCTGGATTGTGTAAAGAAGACGCAGCTCCACAGGCTACTGAGGAATGGAAAAGAAGAGTGCAGTGTCGCCTCCCTCTGGTGCAAGAGCTGATGATGATTTGAAGCACAGTTAATGCTTAAAAGTGTGATAGTCATTTCAAATGCTAAAAAGGAAATATAGAAAAGACTAAATAAGCATTTTAAGAAAAGTGAAACTGGTAAGGCACAGATAAAAAAAATGGTCCCACTTCATTTTTCTTTCAGTCAAACTCTCCCACCATCTGCCACCATTTATTGTAATCAAAAGGCAGATACTTCCTGACCCTAAATACATCTGCTCTCCCTCCCAGAGACAGGACTCACAAGTGAACTCTGGGTCTTTCTGACCAAAATCATAGTATTTCCCATCTGCCATTAAGATGATTTAAAGGTCATCATTCTACTAGAAACTTTGTGAGAGCCTCAACAAGAGATTTGGCTGCAGTAAACTGTGAGGCAACCTGAGGTTATTGGTAGGAATAATTATTCATTACTAGCAAAAACTATGATTCATGTGCTCATTATAGAAGGCCCCTGAACTTTATCATGTGTTAGTCTGTTTGTGTGCAGAATGTGCATTTTACAGTATGTTCCCTGTCAAACATGTGCTGATTGCCTTGCCATCACATAGTGTTGATGAATCTTGGAAGAGTCTTTTATTGTGTGGATGGATGTTACTAAATGTCTGGACATCTTTAAAATTAGATTTTTAGAAAAAAAAGTTATGTAAAAGATCAGATGCTGGAGGCCAACTGCATTTGACCCATCTGTCACTGAAACCTGATGTTCCTGACACATCCAAATGCTGCTATAGGGGTCTGTAAACATGACTATTGTTGTTTTTGTTGTTTTCAAGACTCAGTGTCAGCAGGAGCTCGACCAAGTCCTGGAGCGGATATCCAAGATGCCCTTCAGAGATAACCGAGGTCCCCTTGAAGACCTGTATGCACTGCACATACCCAACTGTGACAAGAGGGGGCAGTATAACCTCAAACAGGTGATTCCAGACAATTTGGTAAACAGGGTGGTAAGCAGAGGGTCTTTCCACTTGAGGTGGGTAAAGCACCACTGTCACCAGTTTAAGGAAAAATCTGTTATAATTCCAAGTAAAAAAAAAGCAAAAACAGATGTTTTCCCCTTTAATGCCAATGTTCTCAGACTGTCGACTGAAAGAGAATTTGTTTTGTCCTTAATACATCATTTATAATGGGGAAAAATCGTTTGTTTACCATTTATTTTTGAGAAAACTATTACTCACTCTTATTTTAAAGATATCTATTTAAATAATGTGCTTATGGAAAATAAATGGGATAAAACCGAAAAATGTGGACTGCAAAATCTCTAGACATATTTGCTGTATATTTTCACACAGACATTACATTCATATGCACACGTAGGCCAGATCTATCTAAAATGATAGCAAACATCCAGAAATAAACTAAACTGGAGCCATTTGTGTTTCAGTGCAAGATGTCTCTCCATGGTCAGAGAGGTGAGTGCTGGTGCGTCAACCCTCACACGGGTCGAGCTATCCCATCAGCCCCCACTGTGAGGGGCGATCCCAACTGCAGCCAGTATCTCACAGAACTGGAACTGGAGCTCCCTGACATGGGCCAGATATAGTGTGGTATAAAACATTTAAAAAAAAAACTGTAAGGGAACAAAGAACATTTGAGTAAGCTATATATTATCTTTCTGCGGGTACGTGTTCATTTGATGATGCTGACATTTGAAATCTTATCCACCAAAAAGAACTAAATGATAGGATTCATCTTGCTGCGCAGCATGTGACTGCAGATAATTTGTAGGGGGAGCAGTAAAGATAAGACTCATTTTTCTCATAGAATATCAGTAGACCTCAGCTGGAGTGTCAGTGACTTCACTCACATTTGCTCTGTTATCATTGTTCTGTACTCTATATGTTTAAAAATGAAAAGCTTTCAACATATTTGGTGCTTTTAGGTGTGTTTTGGTGTCCTAGCTCGCAGAGTATTGTTATGCCTCATGTTATGCTGTAGGCTTCATATACACCTAGCTTTTAATCACAGTATTAAAGATGAAATGTAGTACATGCAGTAGGAAGGACATGGCTTTAGAGTGCCTAGTGATTAACATATGATGCTATTAAAATAATAATAAATTCAGTTTGTGCCTGTGTTTCTATTTGAAGACAACTGAACTCCCTGCAGGTGTGCTGTGGTTGTATTGCCTTGGTGTTCTGACTTACTCTCATCTCACTCTGCATCGAGTGTTACCATTTACCAACTTTAGACCTAGATATTTCCCATAGATGTTGTTGGAGACCAAAACAAAGCTAAAAGAAGACTGGACTTATATTTGTGAGGTGGACACAGATGAGTACAAGGAATGTGTTTACACATCAATGACAAAAGCATTTTTGTGAGTACAGGAGCTTTATTTAAATAGTAATTTGTCATTACAAAATAATGAGTACATCAATTACATGCCTTATAAATATTCCACCATAATGTTCACATTAAACAAACTGTCACTGTGTTGCCTTTACATGAGTGCTAGAATCAATAAATTGAGAGAGGTGGTGAGCCACAGTTAAAGCTCTTCTAATATCACAATATAATCATTAGGCATAAGTCATGTCTGAGCTAAGAGTCATTAACAGAACATTAAGATTATATTTTAAAAAAGGATCTTAAGCAAATTATGAACTATTGAACAAAAATATTGATCCTCTTATAATCTGCATCAGCCACCAACTGAACACCATAAAAACAAAAAAATCTCAGACCACACCTGAACTTGAACTTGTTTTCCTCTTGAGTTCTGGAGCATGCCCCATTCAACAACACAATAGATCCGCATGCAAATAAGAATTCAAAGTGGCATGGGGCAGAAGGCACTTGAATTTACATACAGACCCAGCAACCTTGCTCTTCGCAGGATGAACCCAAATAGAGCAAGTCACTGTTGGCCAACAGATTTGCCTGTGTGATGGCAGTAAGGACCCGACATGTGGAAAAATACACAATGTAGGGCCTTTGCATCCGATTTGTGTGCACGCTGTGAAGGGAAACACATGGCACCGTGCTTGTCGGACAGTAGCTTGGGTTGACTGGGGTAGTTAGAATTTAAACTATACAGTAGTTTTTTGAAGAAGACATATAAGGCCATGGCACATACTGTACTGTGCAGTGTACACACACACACAGGGACACACTCAGGAGCATGCATAAAAAGCAGAACCATACAAGGCTTATCTGACAGTGGCAAAATAATAGCTAAGGACAGTTTTGGCCAAGTGCACTGTGGAGATGTAGTTTTAGACTAGATCTAATTGAGATGAACAAAATAACCATCTCCCACTGGCAATCACATCCACATGATTCACAGGCTACTGTTTAATGCAGACTTTGAGTTTTAGGCAAACATTTTTATTTCTTGGCTCCAGGCAAAATAAAAATACAATTAAATTCAATTACCAGTTTATCCCTATAAAATGGCATATTTTGCTGTTACATGCATATTTTTGTAAGGATTAAACAAACAACATAACATAGTGGGTTTTACAAGTGTCACTTGGCAGATTTTGTTCCATTAGCTGTTCCCCCTTTTTTATTTTTAAGCTAAGCTAAACTAATTAGATACTGGCTTTAGCTTCATCTTTAACCCACTGATATGAGAGTTGTATCAATCTTTTCATCTAAATAGCAGCAACAAGGCAAATAAGCTTGTTTTCTAAAATGTCATTTTAGGTTGCCTTCTCTTTAGGTGGGCTTGGTGTGTTCATCAAATTAACCTCCCAGCTGCACAGGAAAAGGAATGCATGTTTTAAAAGTCAGCCAAGCATCATGAAATGTGTCCAAACAGCTCATGCTGCCTGGACTGACCCAAATAAACTCACCTTTACAGTCATTAGGAATTGCCTGCCTGCCTGTCAGGAGGGCCTCCTGAAACCTCTTGTCTAAGGGGAGGAGCTTCCTGAGACAGAGGGCTACCTGTCACATGTATAGTCATTCTTTATTAGCTGTTAAGTCTACTGCTTTGGCTCCAACAATGTGCTGAGTCTATGCTCAGCACAAAATGATAGCTATCATGCTGACATGTCTCCTGTACACTCCTGAGTTAGTTTTCCCATCTGTTGATGATATAATATAATGTAGTTTCCTACAGGAATCTTCTAGAGGCTATCTCTACTTTTCCTACTTGGCGAAGTAGCCTGTATAGGGTGACAGCAGGTTGAGGGCAGGATTAAATGAAACAAGTTATTATTTCACATGTGAAAAATGCATCTTGGTGTACATCAGGATGTCAGTCACATGATCAACAATTGGTAAACACTGCTAATTTAGACTAGAACTCACTTTTTGATGATGCCTGCTATTGTCCTTGTCTTTTTTGTACAAATACAGATTTTATCCACATTTAAATTATGTCTTGTCTCAGAATTTGTTTGAGTAAATTTACTGGTATTTAACTTGCCACTAAGGCTCACTACACAACATGTAATCAATAGCATATTCTCTGTTGTCTATATATATGAGCTAACCTCAGACATAGCACACAGTCAGTGGGGAGCCAGAGTTAAGACTTACACTTACAGGATTTTCAGTTGGACTCCCCGTTTGACAAAAGACAAACATAAACCAAAACAAAAAAATCTATAATGCAGTCCACCACACTTGATCATACTGTATATATAAGCATTTATGCCCTAGTTTCCTTATTGGCAGTCATTAAGTGTGCTATCTTGATTGGCAGGCTTTAAGAAGCACAGGGCTCAGCGAGTACCGCCACCATTTCAACTCTCATTCTTTGCTGTTACTGCTGTTGTCAAGATCTTTGCACTGCAGGTCTCCTCCAGCGTAGCTAATGCCAGGGATTTTCATGCCAAACCTGTCAACACACCAACAGATCCCCCTTTTTCGACCACGAGATGGCTTACA
>NW_018128041.1:140117-141002 GCF_001952655.1 Monopterus albus
ATTTCTCATGGCATTTCAGTTTTAATGGACATTTAACAGGTTTTGGGTTTTGTGTGACATGACAGGATGTATCTATACCTGTTTGCGCTTGAAGAAGCCCTTCTTGTCACAGTTGGGGAGGTACAGAGAGAGCGCCAAGACCCGAGAAGTGTCCTTCATGCTTTGAATGAGATTATCCAGTCTTCTTCTGCATGGCCCCTGCACTCGGAGACAAGGTGCAAGTGTTTGCATGATCACAAGTGTGTGTTTTGTGCACCAGAGTTAGAAATTATGGCTCAAGAATGCCCTTATAAGTTTATGAATTACCCCAGAAATCCAAAATTTGGAGGTGGATGATACCTCCACTAATGAGGACTTTAGAAATTTGGCATTTCACACTTTTTACAACATGTTGCCATGTGTGAAAATGGCCATGCAGGGCATCTTGGCTCATTTGTCAGAACTGGTTTCTTTCCAGTGTGCAAGACAAATATAGCCTAAAGTACAGGAGGATGCAGTTTCTGAAATTTGTCTGATTTAAAATAAAGCGAATGTCTATTTTTTCACCAAAATCTTAACTAAAAGCACAAATTTCTCCCTGAGCTAAGCGTTTTTATTCTGTAATCTGTACTTCACTTACAAACTCAAGATCTAGTTTATGCAGGCTTTGCTGTGAGAAGTCCCGGATGCTGGCAGCTCCCAGCCTGGCCAGCTGTCTCTTACGGTCTAGGGCCTGTTTCATAGCCTGAGCTTTCCGACTGCTGATGTGGTCGCTTCCTAATAAGGGCATCTTAGTTTGGGGCAGCTCGGGGATGGGAAGCAGGGTGTCATCGTGGTTTGCACCTGTCAGAGAGGACAAGAACAGAGAGAGAAGGGGGCAAGTTTACTTATGCATGTTTGAGGTTG
>NW_018128041.1:141295-144478 GCF_001952655.1 Monopterus albus
ATGCTTTAAGGCAGTTTTCAGACACCTGTGAGAGTACAACTTTTAGCATTAAGCTAGGTGGCTAGCAACAGTCTGGCTACTCGCTACATTTGGCCGTCCTCGATTAAACAGTGAATAAATTTCATCATCTGCGGTACGATATTGGGTGGGGTTTATGGTATTATCTTGGGTGCTGCACGCATTCGCCAGTGTGTTAATTATTTGTTCGTTATTTAGGATGGCAGCCACTAAATTTCTTGCTGACTGGCTTATTGTCAACTTCACAGTAGACTGAGCAAACGAAAAACACCCAGTTAAAACACAAGATGGCGCACGCGTTGATGACGTGAGGTTTCATTTTATATATATATATTCAGACTTTCATTATATATATTCTCAAGTTTCAATCAATATATTCAAGTTTCAATCAATATATTCAGACTTTCATTATATATATATATATTCAGACTTTTATTATATATATTCTCAAGTTTCATTCAATATATATATATATGTATTCATACATCTATGGTAAGTTATGTTTGCATTCAGTGTTTCTCAACAACATCCTTAAGGCCTAGCAAGAAGAAAGTTGAGTGCTTTTTCCTCTTCATAAAATACTTGCAGAGCTGACTGCTTGAATATATTAATAACTGCATTGTTTACATATCTTTTTCTTTTGCTGGTGCATTTTTACAGTGCATTGTATCCACCAACAACTTTCCTTGTTGGAACAGAGTAAAGCTGAAGGATAACATGCACCTTGCATCCAACTAGCCCTCTGCATTTGGCATAAATGTGCATTGTATCACATGCATGCTTGCACATGCACATGTGTTCATCAGGCATGAGATACTGCTCACCAAAACAGTGTTCCATAATGCTACAAGGAGAAAAGAAGCTTTGCAGAGTGCCTTTAAACCTTTAGTAAATTAAATGTCTGATGTTTTTTATCACTTAATTAAAGACTTGGTTCTCTTCATTCCCTTCCTGTACATTTCTACTATTGCTTAAATTAAAATTTTTCAGATCTCAACTATTTTCTGAACTAGAATCAGTTGCACTGTAACACAAGCTATTACAGTATAAGCACAAAGAGTGAACTCAAACACAATTGCATGAGCAAGAACAAGAATGTGTACCAAAAATGTGCAGCTGCACTTATTGTGGCTCAAGGATTACTTTGATCAGAGAACTGTGCTCACCACAGGATGGTCAGTAATTTACAATACACTGGAACTTCACAAATTACACTCATGGCAGGATTAAAACAACCACTGACAGCAATTATTCCAAACAATGTTAATGGTCACAGGTGTAATATTAGTCCTGTGGCTCCCACCTGGAAATATATCTCTGCGAGTGGCTAAAATGAAGTAAAATGAAGCAAAGCTAAACTTATGAGAGCACAGGACAAAGGTGTCAAATCTGGAAACATCTGTACCAGGTACATGCTTATTTAGCACAGTTAGTGGCCAGTTTCACATTGAATGTGCTGACATACAGGACAACACAGCCTACATTTATACCAAGTAAGGTGACCAGTCTGGGGTATATGTACACCAGGGGATTTAAAAAATGTATAGCTGGTGACCTAAATGAGATTTATAGTCTCAGCCTGGCACCTAAGCTCATGAAGACATGCTATTACACTTTCTGGGTGGCAAGCAACCAAAAACGACCATTTTGGGTCCCAACCCAAACCCATGCAGAAGCATTCATGCATCATTCATCTGTGCAAAAAAATACAACTCACTGCTAAATTTTGGGGAGTAGCACACAAGTGCCTCAAACCTCTGCGCTTGCCCCTCGGCCTCATCACACCCTCATTTTATATGACCACGGCATCTGTATGGATGAAAGAGTAAATGCTGCAGCTTTTTGTTCCCAAATGCACTTTAAAATATTTCACCTCATTTATGGCTTTAAACATGCATTAGCCTTATATGTATCCTAAGTCACATTTGGCCCACTTCCACTGCTGTGTCACGCACTTGTTTCAAACTCTGCATTAAAACCCCTCCATCTCTGCACTGAGGTGATCACTAAGCTACTAAGCTAAAGCTAAGTGGGCGGTGAATCAAGGTCACTGGCTCACTGCAAATGATGCTTAAAATCTCCCCTCCACCCACCAGTGATGATGATGAATATCACAATGATGTCATCCATCCACATAATGACAGGTTCTTGGAAAAAGAAAGAGAAAAACCCTAGTTTCCTACTGGCATGTTTTGTTTTTTATTTTTTTCAAGAGAAGGCTGAAGCAGAACAGCAGCCTGTAAGTCCAATCAAGTCTTCACTTGCTAATCTTGTTAATCTGACCTGTGCTGACTGACGGCATCTGTCAATTTTTACTTTTCTTCCTCTATGAATGACAGTTTGTGCCGCTGTTTTCTAATATTTGACACATTTTAAATGTGCACAATGCTCACACACCTGCACAGTGCTGCATTAATGTAATGGTCCAAAAATCATACTCAGGGATACATACAGCTTCTTGGCACATTTTATAAACCTTCTCAACTGCCTCAAAATATATATGTTTGTTTGAGGTGTGTGTTTATCAGTGTCCATGTGGGTTTAGTTTAATTTATGTGTGGCAAGCGTGCCTAGCAGGAGTTGTGGAGTTAATGGAGAAGCTGGCTGATGGGCAGACAGACGGGGGATCAGTAACCCACGCTCAGCCTGCATTCTGCTGAATCACGACACAGCCTGGGCCTGCCTGCAGCACAGAGACAGGGACAGGGACACGGCGAGGGGAGGGAGAGGAGTGGGGAGAGAGGGGAATAACAAGAGTTTTGGGGGAAGCAGTGGATGGTGTGGGAAAGACGGGGAAAGAGAAGTGAAATTAACAGAAGACTGTGGGGGTTCTTTATACAGCCATTTCTCAGATGTAGGTTGACACTGTCCTATTGAGGTTGAAAGAGTGCAGCCAAAGAAATGTTGAGTGTGAACTGATGAACTGCAAAATCTAATGGTAAATAAGAAATCCTGATGACAAAAACAATAAAAACAGCTTAACTAATGTTATTTAGTTAGAAAACATGCAGGTCATTGATGTAGCTCTCCGAAATTTAACAAGGCTAGTGAGGTGATTTATGTCTTCAGAATACCTTCAATATTTGGCAAAATAGAGCACAGGACAGAATGGAAAGGGTGAAATTGGGGAAAGGGTGGGGGGTATAATAATAGGGTGTAAAAGAT
>NW_018128041.1:144547-146209 GCF_001952655.1 Monopterus albus
GAAGTTGTTTTAGCTGTGAGAAAAAGGCACAGGTGGTGGATGAAGAGGTGTGCAGGGGGACTGATCAAAGAAAGGCTGCAAGAGAAAAGTAAAAAAGAAAGAAATAAAGAAACTGTAGAGGAAGGGAACAGGGTAAAGGGAAGTGAATGAGCCCAAGGGCCACAAGCCAACATTTCCCACAAAGCTCTCCTCAGTGCTCCCCAGCAGACACAGTGACTGTCCTTGAACTGCCATTCACATGAGCCAACAAGGAGCCTCGCAGAGCACCATCTGTAATCATCTCCCTTGTTTCATGTCAGCTGGAGGCCACTGATGTGACCACTCACATGAAACCCACTGATTTACAGCATGCAGCCCCACAAGGGCCTTTCAAACTGAGATGACAAGTTGACCAGCACTCAAAACCAATTGTTGACAGAGTTCACAGGGTCAAGGCACACAGGGGGGGTTGAGTCCTGTCCCTTGGTAATGACAGGTGTCAGATCATCTTAAGAGAGCTGCAAGGTGGCTCAGCCTCCCTGGCACCCAAAGAGAGGGAGACATGGGAAGGCACGCAAGGTCATTTCACCCTATTTTTATATCCCCTACTTTTAGGAAATAACTTCATTTCATGGACTGATGATTTCTTTTTATATATGCCAGTGCATTGCTGGCTGCTGTGTGTGTGTGTGTGTGTGTGTGTGTGTGTGTGTGTGTCACAACTGTTTGCTGTTTCTTTGCACCAGCATACTTTAGATCTTCAACTAAAGCCTATAAGTAAATGCAGCAGAAACACTACCAGAGCCGAATTTAATATGATAGTATTATTTATTTTGAATTATTGCTTAACCAAGGAAATCACTACATATACAGTGCTGTAGTTAGACCTTAAAGCCCTAGTTGAATATATTGGGGAAGATTACATAAAAGAATGTAAAAATCGACGCTGTCATCCATTAATGCCTGAATTACTTCAGTTAATGAATGTTCATGCAGCGACCTGTTTAATCGTTATTACAGCAACTATGATGTCAGTCAGTCATGTCTCAGACCTACCTCTAGGCGGATGCAGTAGTTTATACAACTTCTCGTTCCTGCATACCCCCCTACCGTGCAGGAGCGCGTGCAGCGGCTCGCCGTTCTTGGGAAGGCAGCGGAGCCCGCGTGTGCACGGCCCGGTGTACACACCGCACGCATGGCCTTCATCGAGTGCGCACGTCAGGCAGCAGCCACAGCCGGGCTCCTTCACCAGCTGGCAGCCCACTGGCACCGGCGGACACATGGACATGGCCTTCCGATCGCAGGGTTCGCACGGCACGTACGACGAGCCGCAGCCGGTTATGCTCAGCAGTAAAACCACCAGGAACGAAACACTCAGCAACATGTTACGCTTCTCGCCTTAACTGCAGGGTGTTTGACCGAATCAGCAACGATTATCAACTAAATCTTGTGGAGAATTCTTTTTTTGCAAAAGATTTGAGTCCAAACATCAGGGGGTGCTTGTTACGTCCACAGGTGCCATGCGCGCTCAAGTCCCGAATGTCACCATCTGATACTCACAATCCACGACGACAGTCAGTCTGCTCGTCTGTCAACCTTGCAGTCACCAGTCTATTGAAATAAAGGCATAAAAATAAAAATCAAATGACCAGACACCACGTATCACCCCTTCAGTGATGTTCC
>NW_018128041.1:146774-155811 GCF_001952655.1 Monopterus albus
CTGCTGTCGCTCCCTCTGTAGGTTATGGTATCCGCACGGTGTGTGAGCAGAATGAATAATGTGCAGCTTTGAGCTTGCCTTTTAAAAAAGAAACTGCCAGAGGCGAAGCCTATAACGATGGGTATGTCAAACAACTTTTGGAGGGGGAGGCGCACTTGTCAACTGTGCGCTGCGATGCTGATTTCAGAGGGCGGGTGGTGGCATGTCTCCAGATCTGCCAGATGGAAGACGGTGCTCCTGAACGCGACCACATCTTTCCTTCTCGCAGCACTGGCCATTAAACATCCCCAGACTTAAAAAGACTATTATTATTATTATGTTTTTTGTTGTTGTTCATTAAAAACTGTTTAATTGTTTACAGAGCACTTAGTGGAGATTTTCATAACTTGCTTTTATGGACCAGATGTCAGTGGAGAGATGATGATGACACAACATTAATGCGTTTTTTAAATTACAAAAACGGCATCCCAATAAAGATGTAGTGAGGTTTGCCTTTTACCCTGGTCACAAAACCATAAAAACCAATATAAATTCACATACTGTTGAGGGTTTTGTGAACAAGCTGAACATTATGATTTTCATTTCTGTTGCTCTGCTTTAACGCATACAGCATTTACATTCCTAGCTTGATTACTTGACTGCAGAAATATGGTTTTCATGGTTGGATTTGGTATTGACCTCTGCCAGTTTGACTGGAGAGAGTAGAAGCCCCAGATCCTGATTGCATTGTCACCAAAATCTCTCCTTGGAAGATTCTTTTAGAGTATTCAGATGGTTATGTTGACCACAATTATGGTTTTCAATATTTCCCAATGGAAACAGATGGATACAATAAATACAATCCACTATGCCCAAAATGTGTATTATCTGTTCTTGGCCAAAACTAGTTTGGTGAAATATGATTGTATAATAGCAACACGTGTATTGACTGTAGAATTAGAAAAAACTCTTCCAAACTTAGGGGTGGATTTGTACATGTGAAATAAGCTTTATAATTCCCCTCAGATATCTTTGGGTTTCTCTTCTTTGCCAAAGTACTGAAGCTTTAAATATTTGTGTAATATAACAAATATATTCCCAGCACAGTGACTCACTGTAAAAAGGTCCCGATCAGAGCAAACCACACTCTGTGACCTTGTTTTAAGGCTCAGCGAGGTAAGTGTCTTGTGGGATAAGTGGTCAGCTCTCATGGATTGTAACTGAATGCTTATACTTCACTTGAAGTTTTGGCAGAAAGCAGAATATGTCTTAGGACTAGATGTTATTTTCAGTAAACAGAGTCCCATTGGAGTCCAAGATGAGTTTATTTAATGCCTTTGACTTTGGTCATGGTCATCCTCTTGGAGTAGGCTGTTACTGCTGTGTATAATTATTTTGATTATTTGGTTTTATTTACTTCTTTATTTATACCCTGTAATTCTTCACCTTGTTTTTGCTGTTTAAATGGTGTTTAAATGCCTGAGAAGTACATAAAGCTGACATCAGATGTAACATCAGTCAGAACTGAAACTGACTTTTAAAATCGTACACTCATCAAAGCTTTTATTTCTTTTCTGCATCAAGTTTCACTTCCTCTTCCTTTATCCCCTTTTCATGAAAATTTGTCAGCAAACTCTATTCAGATCCGACCCCTGTTTGCCTTTGTCCATGACCTTTGTCCCACATGGTGGAAAGGTCAGCTCAGTCGCCCCCCCCACCCCTATCATTTTAAAGAGTGTCATTCAGATTGAAACACATACTACACATCTGTCTTGGACAGGTTCCAACAAAAATCTCAATCTGAAAGATCAACCTGAAACTCTCCTACACATTTATGATTCATAAATTGATGATTTATGACCCAGAGGCATATTGGCAGTGCTAATTTATCTACACTTGTTTTGCTTTCTCCAGATGTGAGACATGCAGAAACTTTGTTCCAAGTCCTGCTAGAGTTCGTAAATCCTGTTATTAGGTCTGTTAAGGTTGGGCCTCTTGTATAGCTCGGGTCTGAGCTGGGGTATATGGGCCAAATGATGCACAGATGGTGGATGTAACTGCTCTGGGGGTGGTCCAAAGTTTGGGACTTCCCTGGCAATTAAGCCCAGTACAATGTTACAATGCTGTGGGAGAGCTGGGAGCTCTATCCTTATAGCAGCATACTAGCTATCAGGGGTGCAATGATACAGCAAGCACAATTCAGTACATTATGTTGCCTTTGGAGTCAAAATTTGGAACATCCTACTTTGGCTGCTCCTAGTTCAGTAACTATATGAACAATATGGGGGCTAAACTGACCAGCATGATTCCCCTAATAGACAGCAGCTGACCCACTACCAAATATTTCTGGATGGAACTTGCAGTTTACAATTAAAAGGCCTTACACATACACTGTACACCCACACAAGTGTTTTCTCTTACTTTGGCTCATCAGAGATCTTCTCCGGGCTGTGGGAGCATGTACAAACTGTGCTCTCTTGACTTCTTCCTGACTCTCGTGTTGGCTTTGGTGCACCAGGGTGAAATAAATTGCAACTGATACCATAAAAATGTCATAATCAAAAAAACAAAACAAGCTTGTCACGTTAAATTGAAAACATTGTCACTTTTGCAGAATAAAACAGAATAGAACAGTGCTTTAATTTGGTAGAATATTTTATGTAGCTATATCACTTCAGTTCCTCTGAAGAAAAGATTTTTAAGCAAGTATCTACAAAAAGATCTTCTCAGGAGGTTTGAGAGGCATTTTTCATCTCAGTTCATATACAGAGGTATTTAAGTTATCTGTCTTTTGGCCCTCTCATCTGTAATTCCCTCCTTTTTCTCTGCCATCTATTGTTCCTCTGCTTCTGTCAGCAGCTTTACTTTCATACCCTGACCTACTTCGCTATGTGTCAAAAAGCACCAAAGCTGCTGCTGCACTTGTTGTGAAAGAGATAATGGAACCAACTTGACAATGCCTAAATGCAGAAAATGATAAAAAGTTGAGAAAAAATCAAGTCAGCACAAACTGTTTTGGAGACGTAATATAATCTGTGGGAGACAGCACTCCACTTCATCCCATCCCCAGGACCAAGACAAAATCGAGGAGGAAAAAGTAAACTGACAACAAAGTACAGCAATCCCTTTGAAAGTGATGCACTGCAAGGCATTTTCCAGGGTTGCCTCCAACATCCAAATCAAGTGGCAAATCATCAGCCAAAACCTACATTTTCAAATAAATGAACATGTCTGTTGATTTTGTTGGATAACCTCTAGTTCTATACAGATATTTTCCACTGCCAACCCTTCTTACTTCCAGGATAAAAAGAAGTTTCCAGGTTATGGAGCTTAACTAGCTGGCTGACTTTCCAATTTAATATAGTAATATCATGATCATCATGGATGATTTTTGGAAAACTGCTGTTCCATTCTTCTTTGCCATTTATTACATGTACCATTAGAAGATTTAAACCAGTCTTTAAGATCATTTTGAACTTCAAATGCTGCTGCTTCTACACTACATTCTTGGCATCTAATGGTGGTTAACAAGAAATATGAGTTAATTTTATTCTTAAACTATCTAAACCATTTGTAATAATGTTAGTGTTATGTCAAGTGACCAGCCAATTTATGTACTGAATGTACCAAAGATCATGAGTTTTGGACAGTGACTCAAAGAATGAAGTTGTGGTTACAACAACAAAATAAGTTTCCTTATCTGGGTGTTTGTACTGAGATGTTCAGAAGGAGCCTGTGCACCTTTGCACTCAAATGAGCCATTTGAGGTGGTTCAGCACATGATCAGGGTGCCTCCCTCATGTGGAGATATATGCAGAGGTGGACCCAAAGAAATGGCATCTGTTAGGGAATGAATGACATAGTGTATACTGTGCAGGATACTTATCAGAAAATAGTGAAAAAAACTGTTTGGAATTCAGTTTGTGTGAAGTTCAAATCTACAGTGAATGTGCTCACACTATAAACAGAGCATTGTTACTGTGGGTCGATTTGTTGCTGCCATTTGTGACTCCAGCTGTATTGTGCCCACTGTATATTGGTAGAAGGCTAATTTGTGGACTGATGCATGCCACATGACACAGTCAGAGCTTACTGTAAGTGACAAAGCTGAATAAACCACTGGAAATGTGCTGGGGCAGCTTGTATTGCCCTCCCCCATACACTGTCACACAGAGATGTCAATGCCCAGAATACAGTAAGCACTTGACGTTCACAGCGAATTAGATGAGTCCACTGTGATAAATTGGGCTCTAATTTTCAAGGTGTGTGTGTTTGTGTGAGTGAAATACAGGTGGAGCCCAAGGAAGCATACTTCTGTATATTTCCCTTAATGCTTGTTAGAGAGAAACTTACTGAGAAAGCTAATGGATAAGATATATAGTATTTTTTAAGCATACCCAATTGCTGTTTAGTGTAAGTATTACAAACTGACACTTCATATGAGTAGCTGTCCATTTTTTAACCTCTCCTGTCAATTCTTTGTGAAAAATTATCCACTGCTACACAAGAAGAATATATTTCTGGTTTCTGGCATCAGCAGCAGAGATTGTTTGGAATAAATAGATGAAGAACTGGGTACACAGCATGAGCAGTGACCAAGCAGAATGCCACCTGCACAAGCTCCTGTTTTATCTAGGGAAAATCCCAGGATAAAAGATAACAGGGTTACAGCCACGCTGCTAGATTTCTGTTTCATATGTGGGAAGTGAGGTGCAGCAATACCACATCAGTGATGGTATCAAAATAGAAAACAACAATGTACAGTAGTGTGAAACAGTAACTGCAGTCACAAACACCAAATTACATACTGAAAAGTGCTTGTTTGGGAAACACACAGTGCAAATCAGCAGAGTGCTATGATCTCCATACAAAGCAATAGATAAAATAAGAGGAATATAAACAAGCAGAGGTGGGGTGTTTGAAGAGCTCTACGGGCTGCAGGGTTTAGTCATGGAGGAGGATTATAGGAAGCAGTAGGTGAGATGCCAGAGTGGTTAAAACTTTGTCAGCACATCTGTGTGGCCCTGGCAGCTATTGGCTGGACAAAGGCAGCTCACTGAATCCAGATTTTGGAAACGTTTTGGTGTGCCTGTGCCATGTTGCTTTCATTCTAAGAGCAAGTGCTTGTTTTCTATACATTCATCGTGACTGAATATTCAAATCTTTGTGCAAATAATTAGTTTTTTGTTTAGTGAGCTGTAGCAGGTGCTCTTTCTCTCAAAGTGAGGCAGCTTGGATTTGATTCATAACAAGTATGCTGACACACAGCAAGGGGATTAACACCAACCACCAACTCTCTTTAGGAATTAAAATGGATTTTCTACATCCCACAACAAAAACACATCATTAGATCTAATGTGTTTGTACTAAAAGTATGAGTGTACCCTAAGTGAATTATATCTAAATTTATTGTTGGGTCATAATGTACTGTGATCTTGTCATAGCACCTGCATAATGCAAAGTCGTAAAGTAGCAAAACATTTCCTAAAAAACATACAGTACACTGTTACTGCTATCACTCAAAAACACTTTCTCAGAATTTCTACTCGTCAGCAGTGTGCCTTGCAGAAGATAGTAAAACTGGATGAATTTGGCAAGAGGAGGCTCTCCAAGGAATTGTTTTGATTTAGTGTTCTGAGGTTTCGGCCCTTGTTGTGGGCCTGAACAGCTTGAACCTGTGTCACGCTGTCCCCCATTTTATTGTGATAGTTAGGATTTTGTAAAATGTCTTTCCCAGAAGAAGACATGCTGTTGTTTTCGGGGTCACTTTGACTACTCCAACTTCTCCTAACCTTGCTCAAGTTTCTTATGTATCATTTGTGTCAGTAAGTGCACACATCAAGCACCAGAGAAGTATTTCCTCCAGTTAATTTTTTCATTTCTTGATGGCTTGCTCACAGAAACACAGCTAATAAATATGAGTATGCATATGTATGAAAACATCCAAACACAACCACTGACACGTGGGTGACTGGGTTTCCAAAGGCATGACAAAATGCAAGGACGTGACTGGCCGACATTCAGTCTCTGCTCCCATTATCAGCTCTGTGTGTACATGTGTGTTTGGACTTGGCTGTCTCCCAAATCATGTCGATGACCAACACGTTTGCTGGAATGTACTAAAACTTTGGTGAAAACTGGATAAAAATAGACTGCATCTCTCAACACTAGAGCTTCACTTCACCAATTAATATCTTGTGCTGATGTGTTTTAGCAAACACGAACAGTAGCATGTGTCTGCTTTGATTCCATCATCCCCAAGTGGAAGTCTGAACTTGCCATGAACACCATACAACAGACATTTCACTAGCTTGGTCCCTGTCTTCAGTGAGTGGATAGAAAATGGTGCTTGATGTAGATTTGATTATGTACTGCAGTTTGGGGGAAGGCTTCAGAGATCTGCACTGCTCTCAGGTACTGGCAGACCCCCTGCATGAAGGAAGATAGAGGGGAGAGATGATGGAGAAAAAGGGGGAGGGAGGATGGGTTACAAAAAGCAGGAGAGTGCCTTTCTTAGATAGTTTAACTTTGATTGGAAGGGGAAGAGATGTGTGCTTTGGGTGTGGTCCTTTAAAATCTCAGATTTTTTATTTAAGAAGTAAAAACAATATGCTATTCTGTCATTAAAATTCCACTGTGAAACATCTTGTGGATTCATTTCTCTTCAAGGCTCTACTTAGCAATCTACAAAATACTGAACCAAGAAATATTCAAAAGGAGTTTGAATCCATCCCAAAACAAATGTATCAACATCCAACCTGTTTCAGTGGTCATATGGGCACCTGACACTTGTTTTAAGATGGACTTGGAATAAAGTAAACTTATCCTTGAACCAGCCTGGAGGCAAGTCTCAATGAAAAATGGTTTGAAATGAGAAATCATTGGTTGTGTTGTACTGAGCTGGTCTATCCAAATCATTTCTTGGTGGGTCAAAGGTTAGGTGTCACATCCCAGTTCTGATTCTTATTCCAGTCTCTAGCATTATAAAGAGCAGCAGCCACAACCGGCTTAAGTGCATGTGTGTTTATTTTGACACTGAGCTTTTCTTCTGGTTTGACTGACATGAGCTTATGGTATAGTGGCACTGTTCACTTTATTTTGCCAGAAGCTTTTTCTCTCCTAAATAACCAGAGGCTGCATCTTCAAAATAATCTGTGTAATCAGGTTGGTTCCTGTCTCGATTAAGCCCAAATAATTTGGCGCAACATAATCAGATCATTCACTGAAATTTGCTGACAAGGGAATGTTTGCAGAACTCTTTGCAACCTTCACTCAAGTAGTAAATATGTCAAATTTGAACGCTCATAAAGCAACACCCCTAATTTAATCTTCTTTGACTACAGTATGGTATTATATAGGGAGCATGTCCTTGGGCTTGACTTGAAGAAAAGAATTAGCCTCTAACTGAAAAGCACACTTTAGGGCAACTGCTGACTGAAGTGCTCTGCCTTGACATACTGTAGCCTTGTGCAAACTCCCACTCACATAAACCTTTTTGTTTCACACATACATACAGACAAAATTCTACATCTCCAACTTAATCATCTAAAAAGGAATTACTTCACAGCATGTCAATTTGTTCTATAATTGAGTCCTTAAACATCTATTTCCTAAAACAAGTGAAAAAAGTTTCATTTTTCTTGAGATCTTTCCAGATGTAGTCAGACACATCCCTTCAAAAGTTTTGATTCAAGATTTGGTTGATTCTACAGAAGTGACTTGATGAAATAGAGGTTTTTCAAATTTTAGACTATGTGTTAAACTAGCCCTTTTACTGTAGGTGTGGACTTGTATAATCCCTGCTACACTGTGGTTTTTCACCCTCAGAGGTAAATTACCTTCAACAATTTTGCCCTGGGTATAATGATGTGTCAGTGTGTGCAGAATCTGCAGTGGAAGTATAATCCTGGGGTTTATTTTACGATGCTGGCAAAGATTGCATCAGGTATTTCATCTCAGCAAGTCAAGAAATCTTGCTTTTGTCAGCGTCCTTGGGGACCCTGAATGTCATGGCAATGACATTGAGGCCAAGTAGACCAGCATGGTAAGGTGCAAGAAAACAAAAGGTTTCAATGAGTGTTGCAGATTCTTATCAGGGGCTGAGCTAATCAATTCAGCATTTTTGGACACAAAGATGCTGAGGTTGTATACTGATGACAATCATGGAAATGTGCATGATGAACACATTCTCCTGCTAGAAAAAAACAGACCAAACAAACAAACAAAAAAAAAAATAATAAAAAAAACTACCTGTCTCTTCGCTGTCTGGCTGAGCTACAGTGTCACTCCACCACCCCCTCAATATCTGTCAAGTATCAAATACATACAGTGCAGCAGCTTCCAAAAATGAGCTGGATAAATGCTCTTGGTCTCATGTTTGGTGATCTTTGAGCCACTGCCAAAGCCGTGTCTCTTTGCAGGGCATGGTATCATAACAAGAGGGCATTGTCAAGCTGGAATGAGTCAGATGGTGTCATATTCTGAAGACAGAAATTCAGAAACAGCAAATGAGTGCACATACTCCCCAAATAAATGAGGAACACACTGTTGTGCAGTGTTTCAAGAGCTTACCTGCTGAGATTTGAAGAGACATTTTCAGTGAGTGTTATGGTTTAAAAAGAGGGGGAAAGAAAGATAAGTAAAGCTGCAGATGAAAATGGATAATAATCGAGGAGGACAAAGGTGAATACAGACGATACAAAGTTTAGAGCCACCTTCCAGAGAAAGTTGGCTCATTTGTTTTATTATCTGTTTTTATGAAGCTCAAAATTTTTCTGTTTTTTTGTGAAACTGTCATAAATATAAAATCCTATGTTTATTACCGAGGTCATAAGGTGTTGTTGTACTGGACTACATTATATTCAGAGGTGTTCCTAATATTCTGACCCTCTCATGTTATATAGCTGGGGAGGACAGAAATATAGAAATAATTTCACCAAAAACTGAAACATTTTCCATCCATCCATCCATTTTCCTCCGCTTATCCGGAACCGGGTCATGGGGGCAACAGTCTAAGCAAAGATGCCCAGACTTCCCTCTCTCCAGACACTTCCTCCAG
>NW_018128041.1:157249-157779 GCF_001952655.1 Monopterus albus
TTCCCAACAGACCCTCACAATACGTTTGGGTCTGCCGAGTCTGTCCAGCTTCCTCCCCCGCCATCGGATCCAGCTCACCACCAGGTGGTGATCAGTTGACAGCTCCGCCCTCTCTTCACTCGAGTGTCCAAGACATACGGCTGGAGGTCAGATGAAACAACCACAAAGTCGATCATCGACCTCCGGCCTAGGGTGTCCTGGTGCCATGTGCACTGATGGACACCCTTATGCTTGAACATGGTGTTCGTTATGGACAAACTGTGACTAGCACAGAAGTCCAATAACAAAACACCACTCGGGTTCAGATTGAGGGGGCCGTTCCTCCCAATCACGCCCTGCCAGGTGTCACTGTCACTGCCCACGTGAGCATTGAAGTCCCCCAGTAGAACAACGGAATCCCCAGTCGGGGCACTTTCCAGCCCATCCCCTCTCACCGCGGGCAACTTCAGAGTAGTAGAAAGTCCAGCCTCTCTCGAGGAGTAAGGTTCCAGAGCCCAAGCTGTGCGTGGAGGTAAGCCCGACTAACTCTA
>NW_018128041.1:158190-170136 GCF_001952655.1 Monopterus albus
GCTCAAACCCCTCCACCACAATAAGGTGGCGGTTCAAGGAGGGGAACTGAAACATTTTGAGCTTCATAAACACAGACATTAAGACGGAAGTGTTGAATTGAATTGCATACAAATGTACAGGTGTACCCAATAAAGTGGCCATAAAAGGTAAAAAGTAAATTAAATCCCAGGTCTATTTTACTATATTTAGATTATTGTGTTGAGTGTTGGGGAAATACATACAAAAGTTCACTGCAGTCATTATTTATACTTCAGAAAAGGGCCATAAGAATGTAGCTGTATTTATGGCAACAATTTGTTTTTGTTTTTCAGTTTTCATTCATTAATTCTGACAAGCATCACATTCTGACTCTGGGCGGGGCGGCAGCAGGGGTGACCAATCAGCTTCTGGCAGTGGCTGGTGCCACCCCTGGCCATCCCCTTGGCTCCGCCCATGCTTTTAAGGCTTAATTTCTCAACTTCCCCCTTTCTCTTCCTTGATCCATTGAGTGCAGAGATAGAATAGTCTGCAGTATCTGAAAGGATAAACAAACCTTTCACTAAGCTGTCACTGACATGTCTTAATACCTACTACAGTTTTGATTTAATGACATGCCATAAGTGCAGCCTGAGTCATGCTTTTTGGCAGAGACAAGGCTCTTACAATTACACTCTGGAGTCGATGAGAGAGATGCACCTCTTCCCCGCTACACATACAGAGCCACTCTTGTTTTTGGCAAGAACTGAATGTGTGTCATGTGCATGTTGATGTTTTGGCTATAGTGCAAAGGGCTTATTTTTTTATACTGTAAGGTTTAAACTGTCTATGTCACACTGGTGCAGGGAGAAATCAACCAAAGTCAAAGTGATGTCTGCACCTGGATCCTCAAAGTTTATGTGAAACATATGCATTTAAGGTTAAACTAAAATGTAAAATGTGTCTGATGACCTGTATTTGCAAAGCAAGAGTCTTAAAGCTTTATTATGGCTTTAGAAAATGGCCTTTCTTGTGAATTATACTGCATGTACTGCCTGTATTCTCGTTCACTTAGTGCTTAAGCCAAATTAATGACCGTGTAGATAGGGCAAAAGATGTGAAAATTAAAGGACAATTTAACCTAAAAAATGTTAGGCTTTACTATACCAAGAGCATCCTTTTACAGAGCCCTTTTCCACTTTCATCAAACAAAGCTTAATTTGTGAGACTTGTGATGTCTATGACTGTATATTTGGGACTTTTACTTTGCATCTTTAGTCTAACAGACTCTGAGAAGTTGCAGAAACATGGAAACTATGATTTTCATCCTGAGTTTTCATGGTCAAGGAACACTCTCTTCCATCCAGCTGATCCAACTCAACCATGACCATCAAGGAAGCAATGTTTCCATCTGTCTATGTTTGCAAACCAGCTTCCTTCCCTAGACAAACGACAGAACAGGCTGCTATTAATTACAAAGAAATATTATCTTCTTGTGGGAGGTTCGCAACAACACCAGTATCCAAAGCAAACAGATACAAGGTGCTTGGAAGCTCAGTGCCTTGTACAGCTGCCATGCCAAATCCAGGCCCAGAGATCCTATTAGAGCAGATCAGAAAGAGGGAGGAGGGGAGGTTGGTTATCATGCATGCTGCAGCATCATGATTCACACTTCACTTTCTCCTCTTGACTAGAAAACTGATGCTTGCAAAAATGATTTTTGTTGTATTCCCTAGTTTGGAACTTTCTCGGTCTGTTACAAGCAAAGTTATCTGAACAAACTTCAGCAGGGTCTGAGGAATGTGATTCCATGATAAATACTTTCCATCACACAGTGTGATAGCAGATGGTTGTGTGGGAGGGTTGTGAGTTTTTAGCCATGCATAACACCATATCAACCCTGCAAAACAGTGCAGAAGAAAACCAGAAAACTGCATTCATTACATTCAAGATCTTACATTTGATTGTAGAAAGCCTGTCCAAGAACAGGAACCAATAACTGTCGACCATGCGATTCTAGTCTCTAAACTCCAACATCTAGTCGGTCTGAGAGGTGCGGCTTTAAATTGGTTCATTTCTTTTTTGACAGACAGAACTTTTTCTGTTAATATTAATGGCTTTTCCTCCAACATAGCTCCTCTCACCTCAGGTGTTCCGCAAGGCTCGATCCTAGCTCCGTTACTCTTTTCCTTATATATGCTGCCACTTGCCTCAATTATATCAAGCCACAATGTTCACTTTCATTTTTATGCTGATGATATTCAGATGTACATGCCATTGCTACAATTCGACTCGAATGCATTTGCCCCATTATATAATTGCATTTGAGATATTAAGAAATGTTAGCTCAGAACTTTCTCCATTTAAATGAAAGTAAAACTGAATATAGCCCTGATTCAACTGCAATTGCACCCAGTTTAGATGTCTCAGCCCTCCCACTCAAAGATTCTGTTAAAAATCTTGGAGTAATATTCACTATCCAACCAGTCGAGGCAGAAGGCCGCCCACCAAGAGCCAGGGTTTGTCGGAGGTTTCTTCCGTTAAAGGGAGTTTTTCCTCCCCACTGTCGCCAAGTGCTTGCTCAAGGGGGATTTGTTGGGTTTTCCCTATGTAATAATATTGATAACAGTAAGGTCTAGACCTTACTTTGTAAAGTGTCCTGAGATGACTTTTGTTGTGATTTGGCGCTATACAAATAAAATTTGATTTGATTTGATGAATGGGGAGTTGGCCAATTCAAAAATGGCTTTAACTTTGATAAGCAAATCAGGGCCGTAGTTAAGACCAGCTTTTTTCTTAAATAAACTTCTTTCGTAAGGCTTTTAGCGAAGGTTAAGCCTTTTTTTTTTTATCGCGCCCGAATTTAGAAAAAGCTATTCATGCTTTTATCACGTCACGTCTAGATTACTGCAACGCCCTCTATGCTGGCATGTCCCAGCCCCTGTTTCGGAAATTGACACTTGTCCAAAATGCTGCGGCCCGTCTGCTCTCTAACACCCCCCAAATATGCCAACATTACCCCTGTTCTTTGTTTACTATACTTGCTGCTAGTACAGTGGAGAGTGAAGTTCATGTTGTTGCTATTTATTTTTAAGGCCATCCACGGTCTTGCTCCGCCGTACCTTTCTGACCTGTTGTCCATTTATGCTCCGTGCAGAGCTCTGCGATCCTCAGGGTACTTGGCCCTGGTGGTACCACGGTCGTGTTATAAGAAATGGGGCGACCGTTCTTTCGCTGTGTATGGCTCCAGACTCTAGAACTCTTTACCCCAAGAGCTACGATGTGTAACTGAGCTAGTGACTTTTAAATCAGTTTTAAAGACTCACCTTTTCAAACAGGCGTTCGATGTTTAAATTGCTTTTATTTGCCCAAAGAGACCTGGTTTTGTGTAATGCTATGTATATTCTGTTATAAGGATGTTTTAGTATTTTATTCTGTTACTTGTTACTGTTTTTTTTTTCTATTGTGTTTCACTGGCTACTCCAGCTCTGTTGTACAGCACTTTGTGCCCCTAGGAGTTGTAAAGTGCTATATAAATAAAGGTTATTATAATAAAAAGTTTTAAAAAGTTTCTATCACCTTCACTTATACTAGTGCCTCAACATATGATACAGTTTGTCAAAGCTTTTAGAAACCATCAAAAGAAGCCATGCAAGTCACCCTCATTCAGCTAGAAAGTTAGTTCTTTAGTTACTGAAGATCTTCAAAACTATCAGTTTACACTTTAAATCTCTCAAGCAAAGGGCACCTTGACAAGGTCTTGCGGTTCTGTACACAAACACATCATAGTTAGTTATTGTTCATTTGACAATACCTGCAAAGAGTGAGGCCAGGACATCCTGTGCAGTGTCAGAATGATGGATGAAGATGGACAGTGTTGTTTTGATGGAAGGATGTGGAGGGAGATCTCTCGGTGGAGGTGTGTAAGATAGATATGATACCCAGTGGGCTGTGTGACTGACAGCACACTGCTTCTGTTTTTGTCTGAATAGTGGATTTGTGCATCCCAGAAGGATTGACTCTGAGTGGAAAAACTCTTATGGCTTGCTGCTATGCTAAACAACATTGAAGTTGTTGGATATGATGACAGTTCCAGCTTAGAGTCTCCATGTGTGCATGTTTAGCTGTAAGACAGTAAGACATACTGGCCATTATACACATGAAACCTCTGACCTGGGGAGGGGTTGGCAGTCTTGCAGTGAGGACAGATGTAGCTGAAATCTTAACATGTCAAAATAAACTTACTTTACTTTTCTATACAGACAATAATATCCCACATAAAATAAGATGGGAAAAATGTGATCCAGCCTTGAATGAATTTGTTACCTTCCTGGCTAAAAGACAGGCCTCCCAACATGTGTGTGAATGTGCATGTGTGGACCACACCACTGTCATCAGTGGCTCAATCATCAGAGGCTCAAGGGGAAACAAATCAGCACTGAGGCCTGTGATTTCCTGCCTCCTCTCACTTCACACGAGGCTCACTGGACTTTAAAGGACATTTCTGTAGAATTTGTACAGTCCTTTTGGTGTGTTGATTATAACAGTGCTGCAATGCTACAGTAAATGGCCTACACACAGTGGATTCACCCCATAAGGAAAATATGGATTCCATGATGCTCAGCCCTTCATTTTTTTTTCTCATTTTCATGACCTCCTGTTTACACCAACTTTTTTAACGTGACTTATATCCGCTTCCTGCATTTCTACTAAATGTACACAAAATAGTTTGGTAGAAATGCAGGAAGCGGATATAAGTCACGTTAAAAAAGTTGGTGTAAACAGGAGGTCATGAAAATGAGAAAAAAAAATGAAGGGCTGAGCATCATGGAATCCATATTTTCCTTATGGGGTGAATCCACTGTGTGTAGGCCATTTACTGTAGCATTAGTGGCCATTAAACTATTTTGTGTACATTTAAAACAACCTGCATGTATACAGTAAGTGACATGACAGATGTAGTTGTAAACAACTACATAACCAAGCAGAGAGTACAGCTTAACCAACAACGGCAATGGACGAAAAGTCCTGATCTTTTGTGAAATTGCTGTAAGTGTTTTTAATCACGGGAAACTGTTCACTTCAAATAGCTTATACAAGACAGAAGCATTTTAAAGCTACAATAATATTTGAATGTGAACAATAAATCAGCCCCATGGAGAATTATGCTGTCAGCACTGCTCTATTCTTTCAGGTAAGGTGAGAAAAGGGATTTCACCAGCGCCACACTTTGAGCCCCCCCTCCAGGCAAACAGCTCAGTTCATAGAGTTCAGCCCAGGTCCAGAGGTGTATTGAACAAAAAAGGCGAGACAGTCTCTAAATTCTGGGATCTTTTTGTTGCACCTGAGGAGATTTCCCGCCAGTGACTCATATGTTTCTTATTCTCACCTTTATTTATCCAGCAAAATTGTGCAGAGCAAGCACACTCATCCTAATGCTCATAAAGCTTCTGAGCAACACACCTGGAAGCCGCATAGTAAAACTAAAGATTTTTGCTATTGACCTTTGAGCAAATCTGCTGGCACAGTTATAGGTTGAGTATTTTGCTCAAGGGTACTTCTAACAGTCACTGTTGACAGAAGGGTGAATTATGCTTTTTGACTTCCTTTACCCAGGATTTTCCAGGCAGACTCATGATTTAAAGTGTATGTTTCCAGGCTACAGGGAGAGTTTGTATCATGTATCTTTGTGGGATTGAAAGAGTTGATGACCAATGCCAGTGATTCATCAATTACTTTGCCAGGTGCTGAGATTGCTGGCTCACCAAACCTGTGCTAGTGCTTGTTTTTAAAGAGAAGTGCTTGCTTTTCTCTGAAGAAGTTAAGTGTATAAAGAAATGTGATTTCATGATATATCTCTTCTTTGTACTTCTTTGATGGCTCAAGATTCAGGTCATTTGACATGCACATCAGTTGCAATTGATCAATATATCAAATTACATAAAAAGAAAAGCTACAGCAGGAGAACACAAAGAAATAGTTAGGCATGCTCTTTTAAGCCAAGGACTTTAAAAAGATTATGTCAGGTGTGTGTAGTGAAAATCAACACGTGCCACATATGGGAAAAGTGCCTGCACACCAACAAAGCAGCCAAGAAAAAGAATATTTATTACATGTATTAAACGTGATACTGAGAAAACAAAAACCTAGAAATGTGCACAGCTAAGTCAAAAGCACATTGTCAGCAGAGCTTACAGACCTTGTGCCTTGAGCCTAAATGGGCAATCAGACCATCAGAGACGCCCAATCAGAACAGGATGAGGCCAGGACCACAAGGTGCTCCACGTGAACTTATTAGCCACTATGGTCTGATCACACAACCTCCATGAAGGGCAAAATAACAACAGTCACTAAATGTTGGTAAGCAAGTTGTAAATCCAATATGCACTCAAATATACATGCACATATACATTGTTGCATGTTTGTGTTGAAGCAGGAATTAAATGCATTGTGTTCACCTAATTAGTCATTTCACAACAACCATCTCAAGAGACAGATGTCTAGTCTGAACACTATAAGGCTATAAATCTAAAATGAACAAATGGTAAAAAAGTCATGTGATCACAGTGTTACTGTGTGTTGGTGATATCTGGGAAAATTACAAGAAAATCCCATATATTTAAGCATCAGTTTGGAAATTCTCACTGTAGAACGAAAAAGAAAAATAGCACAAAGTCAAAAGAACATTGTATAGAAAAATGATGTGAGAAAGAGAATGTTATGAATAAGAAATGGCACATATTTTGAAGATAGAGCATCATATATATGACATCTTGTTAATGCATAACTCTGGCCCTGAAAGAATTCTTGCTATGTTGGACTGAAAGATTAGCAAGGTGGTGGATGTTTGAGTTTATAGATTAAGGAATTCATAGCATATACAGAATGCAGGGTATGTGGATGTGGACATTTGTCTCTCAAACTGCTCAGACAAAATGTTTTGGAATAGGAAAAAGTAGAATAATCATCTGAGTTTAAAAAATGTGAAAAATGTATGAATGAAGCCAAGATAAAAAGTGTGTGGTATTCTAGCAGCTCCATCTCTAAATGAGTGTGTCAGTGTGTGTAGGTTCTATGGTGAAACAAATCGACTAAATTTTTATTGTCATTGGCAGAATTCATAAACTAAATAATGGTTGTGTAATGGAATCAGTGGTGCCTTAAACACGAGAAATAAATGGTGGTGGCCATGTTCATTCATGCTGGTAATTATTGCTGCAGTTTTAGGAAAAAAAAAACACAGGCAAAACCCTTTCAAAGCAAAATAATTATTAACTTTGGAAAGTCAGAGAATGAGTCGCATTGATCCAGAATTTAAAACGGCCTGTTTGTCTGTCTGGTGCATTCAACATTTTGATACTGGGCAACCACTGAGAGGAGATCATTCGTGCTCTGGGAGCATGTTTACCTCAAAAGTTAGCTCCAGCCAGATGAATCCTCAAACTGAACGTTTTTCTTTCTGTGCTTAAGAAAGATTTTCAGAAAGAAGATCTTGGAATACTATGTGAGGACAAGAAGCACCTTTATTATACATTTCACATGCTTTAGAAAAAAACATGTGAAACAAATTATACTTGTAACTACATATATGGTAGATTATTTTTTGTTTTGGAGATCCTGTAAAGCTGGCCTCAGGACAGTTCCTTTGCAAAGCCTTGGGACTCCTCAATGTTGTCGTAAAAAGAAACAAAGTCAAGTATTCAAGAATGGAAGTATTCACATTTATGATTTTATTTGTGTTTTCTCTTAAATGTACATTGGGGAAAAGAATTATTTGATCCCCTGCTGATTTTGTAGGTTTACTTATAGTATTTTACTCACTGAAATACAACTCAGTTTACAACATTTGGATCATGCTTTTTTGGGATCTTTTTGTTGATATTCTGTCTCTATCCTTTAGAATAAACCTATGATAAAAATTATAGACCCTTCATGTCTTTGTAAGTGGGCAAACCTACAAAATCAGCAGAGATCAAATAATTCTTTCCCCCACTGTATTGTGCTGTACTTGTTTAAAGCAGATGACCTGTCTTCTTTCTCTGGACTGCACATTCTTGGCTGCCTCTGCTTAAACTGCTCATTGCAAACTGCTTTATTTGGTTTGTTTTATGATACCTGCATAAATCATCTAAAATGGTCAGATTCAAATCATGTAGACTTTATGTAATTGTTACAATGTCTTGACTATTGTGAGTAGTATGAAGTAAAATAAGGTTTATTTCTTGCCAGGATTTAGATGAAAACTGATTCCACTGTTTTGTCTGTAGGCTATCCTACAGTAAATGTGAAGCTAGATTCAACAGCTGGTCATCTGTCCTCCTCCTTCACCATCCTCAACCTCCAAAGAAAAGTATAGTTTCTAGTTAGCCTTCTTAGTTGGTTGTATCATATTCTTAGCCCAGATTAGATCCTTACAGATGTGTACACTCCAAAACCTGTAACTGCTCACCCTCTCCAGCTCAGAGTTTGATCGGCAGGACTTGATGATGATGTTTGTCTCTCTTCATGTCCACAGCCATTTCTTTGGTTCAGTGTGAGATTGTTTGCATCCATGTGACCAGATGTGACACCTCCTCCTTGTAGATTGCCTCATCATCACCAGTGATCAGCCCAGTGACAATTGTATCATCTGCAAATTTGATGGCGAGTAATGGGCTCAGCCTTGAGGCGTGCCTGTGTTTAAGATGAAATGTTGGAATAATTCTCACCAAGACGAACAGACTGGGGCCTGTCAATGAGAAAATCCATAATCTAGTTACACAGTGTAGGAGTGAGGCCAAGGTTGTGCAGCTTGGCCATGAACAGCACACAGAAGCAAAGAAGCAACTGAAAGCATAAAGAACAGGGGAAACGGTGAGCATAGCTCTATCCAGAGGTAACAAAACTCACCTGCCAGCATCTCTAAAGGTCACTGATTCACATGTTATAAATAGTTCAATCTGTACTAAAGCCAAAGCGTAAAAACGATAAGTTGTTATTTTATGAATTATCTTAGTCTTTATGCTAAGCTAACTCTCCTCATTTCTAGGAAAGAAAGTGTTCCCCAAAATGTTTCCCTCAAAGTTCAAATTATAATCACAAAATAGTGTATGTTTTGTTAAAGCTGAAACATGTCTCTGAAACCACAATAAAAGTATTATTTCTACAGATATTTTTGTGGCAGAGAAAAGAGGAAACATTCATCCTTATTCCGATCCTGGCAAGAAAAATCCTACTTGTTTCCTTCCAAACCTAAACCTATGCTTGATTGAGATCCCTCATAGTTTCCACTCAGTCTCATAGAACTTGCCCCTTTAAAAGCTTTGGATGTGACTCTTTACATGACTATGGAAACGTACCTTAGTGGGGCAGATACAAGCACTGATGAGTCTTCTGATGCAAGGTAATTGTTTCACACTAAGGGTGAAGCTAAAAGAGAATCAGTGAGCTGTTGCAGGGACACGTCAAGAGTCCACCAGGGCCTGTTCCGTCGCTTTGGCAGGAGAACAGCTGGCCTGTTTCAGATTCGAATGCCTGCCGCCCTCTTCCTGACCAACATGTGGATGTGAGGAGAAACCCAGTGTACCGTTTCCACCCCTCATTAGCCTGACCTCAGCATTGTTATCTTAAGGAAACTGTCAGGAGCTGTGAATTGGTTGAATTGTGGATAAGACAGGAGCTGGGAGAGTTTTCTGCAGCAAATGGACTAAATCAAGGCTTCTCCTGGGACACTATCACTGGCAGAAACAGCTCATCAACATTACTGATTAGCTTCTAATCATTTCCTAAAATACATCTCTTCCTCATCAGACTGAGTACCAATGATATCATCATGTCATGGACATTTGGAGGAGGCAAAAAACCAATTATGAATTTAGTGTCACAGGTAATAAGCACTTGCTGATATGCTTTATGAGCAGCTAAAGAAGATTAAACATAGTGTATCACTATCAACATGAATCTGTTTTATATCTGAGAAGATCACAAGACTCAGTCCTCTGAGAAAATCTTAAAAAAAAGTAAGAAGAACATGGTGGAGGTGGAGTGCAAACCAAAACAAGCAGGTTGATTTTTCCATATGATAAGAGCAGAGTAAGAATTTTCCCTTGTTTGAATATTTACAGTCCAGCTGTATCTGCATGTTTTTCCAAACGACTGGGTGTCTGTGTGGGAAGGTCATACCTGGGTGAGATGCCTGTCACAGACTGTATTCATTTCCACCACACTGACAGCTTCACATTCATGTTTTTGGCCATGTGTTGCCTGACAGAGAGTAAAAGAGGTTAGAAGTTGCACTCCCTGTGTTGAGATTGAGTTGGTTTTATGCTGACTAGTTAAGGGAAAGTCATGGTTAAAAATCCTCATCATGATATGCAGTGTTGGCTATTCAACAGCAGATTAAATATCCATTACTCAAAGGTAATTTAGTTTTTCTGTTTGTTTCAAATCAAGTCATGGGTTTGGATAGATTTCCCCAAGTGCCCATGGAAGCTTCCTTTAAAGGTTTTAACCCCATAAAACCATTTGTATCATATTTGCATTTTTGAGCAAAAAAAAGTAGCCAAAATTGCCCCATGTGTCGAATGTGATACAAAATAATAATAATAATAATCTAAATAATATGGCACATTTATTCCTAGATGCCTAGACTGTCTATGCATAAATGGCAAATAAAAATCTTGAATCTTGAATTTTCTTTTGGCTTTTGTTAAAAGGTTTAATAAACATCTCAGTTCCAAAATATTAGAATGTTCTGGCTATTTTTTGATGTGTCAGGCTTTACAGGGTTAAAGCATGTGTATGGTGTATTTTTAGTTTGTTGTTCTTAGTCTCTTCAGTCTTCAGTTCCTGTAGGTTTAGTTTCTATGAAATAAGTTTTTAAATAAATATTGAATAAGGTGTACTGGCTTGTAATTCCTCAATTTTACTATTAATTTATTCTTATCCTTGGGTGCAGATATAGGAATGGCCATTTGGTCCCAACTAAAATATTTCAAAAACCTTTTGATAAATTGCCATTAAATTGTCAATTATCTCCAAACTAGCTGACTATAAAATGAGGCAATGCCTGTGAACAGTTTCTCTCTGGTGGCTTTAAATTAAAAACAGCAATTTTACACATGAATTTCAGCGTATTAATCATCAAGGGCAATATGGCCGTGTGATATCTGTGGCACTGAAAGGAGTTTTATAGTGTCGGCTTGAGACTTGAGAGTTGTTAGCATAGGATGTTGGATTTTTGACTTACTGTACACAAGGGGCTAAAGGTCTGACTACATGGTCTCTGCTGCTTAAAAGTGAGGGACCCTTAAGAAATGACTTGGCTGTAGAGCAAACTCTGAACCACCGAGCATTAGGGATTTTATTGCCTTCACAGATTCAGTCTATTTTTTTTGTTTTTTCTCTCTGTTTCATGTTTACAAATTTCAAAACTTATTCTGCACAAAGGCCAAAAGAACCAGAACCAGAACCAAGCGCACGCCTTCTGTGCACAGCTTGTTACCTCCACATCTGTTCACTGTGAGGGTGAAAGCATATGTACTGTGGGTGTCCATGAACTCAGCCAAGAGACCCATGATGTACTTGGCGAGAGGGTGTGCCACCCTTACAACTCATTAGGTGCTGTGGTGCAGTAGACTGTGACAGCAAGTGCATAATTTGTCAAAGGAAATGTGTCATGCATATTTGTGAGTTTGAACACTGTCTACAGCCGTGAGAACCTCACAGTTTCAATTACATATCTTCCCTGCCTCCATCTCTCGTTGCTGTGACTTTAGTAATGTGGGGCTGGGGCCAAACAAACAAACTGGGCTACTGCCGGGACAGTTGCCTTGTGCAGCAAGTACAGTTAATCATGAACTATTAATGGATAAGTTGGAGAAATATGGGATCAGAGGAATGGTTGGGAAATGGATCAGAAGTTATTTGACACAGAGGCGTCAATTTGTGAGGTTGGGTGAATACCAATCGAGTGAGCTGGACATTGTATGTGGAGTGCCTCAGGGTTCTGT
>NW_018128041.1:171068-178352 GCF_001952655.1 Monopterus albus
TATGTAGTGATATTGCTTGCAGCCAATGTTGCATAAATTTTGTATAATATGATGTCATGGGGTAGGACTGGATAAGTTTGACTTCTTCCTACTCCATTCAAACATGTAATAGGTGTAAGCAAACTGATTTTGAATTAGCATTGGTTGGATATGTGTAATCATGTGTGTTATTGTCATTTGTTCATTGTTCTGTTCTGTTCTGCATGTTTGAAAGAATAAATCAATCAATCAATCAATCAAGTGGCCCAGCGGCTCGGCCACAAACACTCACCTGTTATCTATTTGCCTTTGTACAGTAGCGAAGCTGTGAAGTGCTGTATTTCCTGGTTGTGGCTGAAACTATACTATACTACCAAATTTGTAGGTTGCACATAAAGCACGTTAACAGAATTAAAGATAAATCAGCGTCCCCGACACAGTATCGACTACAAACAGGCAGTAGGGTTGACAGTAAAACAGCATGGCGGGATGAAAAGGTGAGGAAGGCAGCAAAAGAACCAACAGTCACATGTCTACAGCTTTTATGCAAAAAGGCTTCATAGAAATTTTTTTTTGATTTTCAAAGAAAGCTTTTCTTGTTTAACTGTGAACAAAACCTTGCTTTAATCTAATGCCACATTCTCATCAGCTTAAGAACTTTTCGAACATGAGGAATGTTTGAATGCATGTATGAGACCCAGCAGATCTGAATCTCCCCAGCGTTGCAGATTCAACCTAATGAGGTGGTTTCAGCCTGGAGCTCCACACCTGACAGACAAGCTGAGTGATGAAGGACTGAGTCGGGTGTTTGATGCCCAAACCAATAAAAACAAAAGACTGTGAACCAGGGAAATTATAAATATAACTCAGTATAACGTAAAAAAAAGCAACAACAACCATAAAATAAACCCATTTACTGAATCTCCGAAACCAAATGTACACCCACATAGCTTTAATGTAACTGATTTGTATTGCTTTAATGATTTTTTTTCTTCTTCTTAGGAACAGGTAAGCCATGACAATATAATGTAAATGATAAGCACGGACAAAATCCGAGACCCTTTTGTACATCTGTAGTAGCACGTTCATACAAGTCTGTCTGTACATAGGGGTCACAGAAACCACTTCTTTTACACTGAAACAACAAAGTAACTTTTGACTCAAAGCCACAGGTACAATGCATTTTTAGTTGTTTTTGTGTGTGTAAATTTAGAACCCTTTTTTCTCCCTCCAAATAACTAAAACAAGAATTTAAGAGCGTTAGTAGTCAATTTAAGTGCACTGTACCTCTTTGCTTTCAATAAAACACCACCATACATTTCTCCATTCATCAACACTGACTGCAAAAACTGCAATTATGTGATAATGCAACAATGAAAGAAAAAATTTTAAAAACATGTCTGGAAAAATCAAAGAATAAATATGAATAAATAAATCACTGACTTTCAAGAGGGCCAGAGAAAAAAACACCTTTGGCAGTCTGACAAAGCTTTAGCCTCATGGTGAGACACATCTAACTTTATTTACCTCCAGCTTTGACACCCATATGGAATCTATGGCACTCCTCTTTTGGTACGGTGTATATAAGTGCTTTGTTTACACATTTCCAAATTGGGGCACAGCGAACCTGTTCGCTCTTGAATGGGTGATGGAGGTGGACAGGTTTTTCTTTTTGTGATACACCAGTTAAAACATCAAAACACTTTCATCATCTGCAGCTGTATGTCTTGCTGTTGAAAAGCAGGGGCCCCTGTGTTACATATATGACCTATGAAACCAATTTCTGAGCCCTGGCTGGTTCAGTTTTCTTAGGTTTACTGATAATGCTGAGCAAAGTGTGTCAAATGTGAAACACAAAGAGGAAACTGAGTAGCAGTTGAACATAAAAACCAACACACAGCCAGTCAGCATAAAGTGTTTGAATCTTTGGCAAAATCATAATTGGAACTGTCATGGGTGCATACAGCTTTCATATTGCATTTGAGGTTGGCTTCTGAACTTTTGCATGCTTCCCTCATCTAAAATCGGCATGTCTTTACCTTAAAATCTACTAGCTACAATGCATTTGTTCTATGAGTGTGTTTCTGCTGCTGAAACACACTCAGATGCTTCTGTCCATGCAATTCAGACACTTGGATTCTGTCTCATTCATGCCCTACCTCATTCCGAGATAATGCAAAACATGAAGAGCCAAAAACAAACATATACATGTACAAAGTAATGTACACCATATATTCAAACACATTTCAAAATCGTCAGACTTTGAAATCATTAGCCAAAATAAGTATATATTTTTCTCAACCCATTAGGTAATCTTCTTTATCTAGACTGTACAATATATGTATATATGAATAATCATGAGGGAACAAAGCAACAAAAATAAATACTTTTTCGCTATGTCACCTTTCAAAGTAGTATATCTATGTACATTTATATCAATATTAATTTTCCTTAGCTTATTGTGAATGGTTGAGCGTGTTCAACAAGCAGGCATTTGCGCACAGTGTGAAAACTTTTTTTTTGTTTTGTTTTGTTATTTCTTTGATTTGCCCTAAAACGTATCTAAATGTAAATTTTGATGACGCTGTGGAAAAACATGAACGGACCGTCCTTGATACAGTGAAGGGTAACCCTGGCTCAACTGAAATGCAAGAAAAAAATGTAAAAAATATATCTCACCATCATGTGACTACTTCAACAATGGGTTGTCTACTTTTCGGGAGAAGAGTACAAAAATGTTCTCTATTTCATGCAGTCTTTGACAAGTCATACAGCCTCAGCGTACTTGTCTAAAGGTTTTTAAGTTGTTTTAGCACACACCATATTATGTTTATAGTGATGCTGAATGTAACTATGAGGGAGGGTGCATTTTGGGACAACAACATGCATAAAGAACAGTGCATAGGTCCAGGTCAGTGGGCCAGTCCCTGGTGATTTCCAGTGTGTTTCAGTGGCAGCATCTATCAACAGATTCACTACTGCAAGCAGCTGGGATGGGTAAGATTATGTGAGCGGGGTGTAGGGTCCAAGCCTTAATGAGTGGTGCCATCTTGTGGACAAACAGTCTTCCTCGCTCTGTCTGCCATGCTATCAGGAGCTTGCTGATTTCAGGCAAGAGTGATCCAATAAGCGGGTTTTGAGAGAGAGCCATCGGGCTAGGACCTGAGGCAGAGGTGATGCACGTGTGACTGCACTGACACAAAATGTGGTGACCTCAGCGTGGCAGGTTTTTGAGTCTGGTCTGCTATGCACAGTTTAGTTCAGTCATTTTACTGCAGAGCCCTTTCCAACACACGGCAGACCCAGAAATGGCCACTCTAAGGATTTCACAATGACTTTTGTGGAAGATAGAGGAACCAAGCTTAAGAATCAAGCTAACATGCATAAGGTCTTCAGACACTGTTTTGCTAAAAGCCATCAAGGCCAACTTTTTTTCCTGAAGACAAGTTCAAGGAGAAACTCTTTTTTTTTTTTGTTCAACACTTCATCTTTTGAAAAGAGGAAATAATAATGGCTTAATAGCTACATCATTCTTTCACTTGTATTGCAACTACCTTTGGTAAATCAATCAACAAAAGTGACAACATAGAACCCTGAAACATACTAGTCCTTACATGTTCCATGACTGAACTTAACACTTTTCCTTTAGTCTTTAGGTAGCATTTACTTCTAGCACAGAGTACCCTGTGAATACATTTTCTCCCTTCAATGGCCTCAGTGTCACATTCACAGCTCCACACTGCACATCCTCTAGCGCCACTTTGGATCCACAACAAATCCTTCAAATAGACTCTTCCAAAAAAGACAGAGACAAACCAACAAGACAGAGAGAACAAAAAACAAAACAGAGAAGGAAACAGAAACAAACCAGCAGGAAACAGAAAAAAAGGATGCCATCGAGTCCTGACCAACAAGACATCAACGAAGAAGGAAGATTTCAAAATCGCCGCTGCTGCTGGGACATTGGGAGGTTTCACCGCTTCATCATTTTGGAAACAAAGCTGACGATGGCTGAGGCAGGCTGATCTGGGTCCAGCTCAGCAAACAGGTGGCTGACATTGTCTGTTGTGCTTCCTTGTTTCCTTGCAACAAATCCAAAAAGCCTGAAATAAAGAATTATAAATCCCTGTTTAGTATTCTGATATTCTACCAACACAATAACTGAAAAAAAGTTCTTGCAGTAGTTTGTGGATTGTGACTTGCTTGTACATAAAAATGTCTATTTATCTCCAGCTATTTTTATGATTCTTTGTGATTATTTAAACTTACTTCAGTGAGCCACCTCCTTCTTTTCCCCATCTATGGAAAGCAAAGGCAAGAAATGTTTTTTTAAATCAAGTGATCAAAAAAGAGTCTTCTGTTTAGATACTTGTACACAAAAGGGGCCATGAAGGTTCTTACTTTCTGTCCTGGGGATCAGTGTCACAGTAGGTTACTGTGTTAATGGGATAATGTCGTCTGAAGAAAATTCTGTAGCAGGAGAAATGAATGTCGCACAGAAGTTACCATAGGTAGTGAGAATGCTGGGGAAAAGGTATATATGGCAACATTCAGGGGCCACGTGTGATCAGCATCAGGCTTCACACAGGACTCTTTCTGCATCTTTTAAACCCACTGAGGTGTTATGTGCTCTAATCCTTCACTCAAATTTTCTAATAGAGTTTAAAAACTCAAGTAAATTTGAGACCACTGTGAGAAGTGACACATCAACCGTTTAAAAGAAGGATCATAAATGCCAGCCTGTTAAGTTTTAGGTTCTTGCATGTGTTTACTCACTTCCTCTGACTGTCAGTGAGCGTAACGCCCTGTGCAGACACCTTGAAGTGGACAGTGGTCGCAGCTGGCAGAGGGTTGGTCACCAGCGTCTGACTGATTGCCTTGGCAATGGCCTGAGGCCCCGTGAGAGACTCCATGTCCACAGAGTTTATGTAAAGAACATTGCACGCTAGAAGTAACACAGAGTCACTGTTAAAAAACATATTGGGGAAAATTCACACATGCAGATCAAGGTAAGGTGACGGAAGTTGCAGTGAGGCTTGCTGCAAGCATACGTTTGTCATGCACTGTACAGTTGGTACTGTAGCAGATAGAATAAGATGGTGTTTCAATCAAGCAATTTCACTCTCATTATACTGTTCATGCACTTGAACGTTTTCCTAATAACAACAAACTGTTTGGAACATTTTTCAATGACAGTCAGTCAAAGTGCATGGAGCAGAGCAGGGCAAACCAATATTTACCATGGGCTTCATCAGGAACCTTCTGAACTGTAAGGTAAGGGTGACAATTTGTGAGCAAATCAGCTGTTCTGACTGGGCAGTGAAATTATTTTGTGTTTTTAAAGTATTTCAGGTGTTTAGTTAAAGTTCATTTAAATCTTTGTAATTTACAAGCAGTGGCCTTTGTCCTTTTGAGATGCTGCTTTGTATTAGTTTATATGCAGATTTGATTCTAACACATCATCCAGAATGGCTTATTTTTGGTCACCAAGATGCAGAATAAATAAAAAGTAAAGTAATCATTTTTCCATTTGGAAAACCATGAAAAATAAATTACTTATAAATAAATCTTTATTTTAAGTTGCTCTTGAAGTTTCACATCTGATTGTCTCCCATTTCATTCATTGGGCTTCAGCTGTTATTTCCCATTCATAAACTTGCTCATTTCCTGGTTTTGTCATTCTGTCACTCATCTTGATGTGAGGGAGTTCCTGTTATCCATCAATTAGAAAGGATGTTTCCTGATGAGCTGCTGAAAACTAATTGGCCAATGACAATTGACTCTAAAATGTAAAAGCAAACTCTCCACAAGTGAATTGCATTGAATTAATACTGTGTTTTAATTCTCTTTCTTACCTGCTCCCTGCTTCAGAAACTCAACTTGATCCGTTGGTGTGGCGAGTTCCAACGCCTCATCATTTGGGTCTGGTTAGTGACAGATTTTGCAGTGCAGATTACAACTTTTGAAATTGCAATTAAATCATCTATAAATATAAGGGAATAAAAAAGGAGAAGCAACTGACCTTTGGTGGGGATCATCAGCTTACAGGGCAGAGCTAGTGGAGTCATTGAGTGTTGGTATACCAGAGCAGACAGACATCCTACACACAGAGTTTATACAGTACATGTTATACCTGTTAAGTTAGATAACTCTAATCCAACTCAGAGACATCAGAACCCAGTCTTGAACTTACCAAAGTAGGGTTCATTGGGACAACCCTTCAGACGGACGCCTTTAGAGCTCGTTTCAATCAGGAAGTGCCTCACCAGCTCGTTTGATATGTCACCAACTGGAAAAAAATGTTTTTTTTTGGATAAATGTCACTTAATTGTGTCCCTGTGTCAAAATTGACAGCTACACAAGTAACATAGTCACTCAATTTGAAGAACCGTTTTGTCAGAGGAGGGATCCGTTTTGTTTTAGGCACCAGCTAGCTGTAATAAATACCTTTATGTGTCAAAAAAATTTATTGGACCTTTTTTGTTCTGCTGGACAGTCGGTGGGGGGCAGGCCACTTTCATGGCCAAACCGTAGGCCCCACGGAAGGAATGGCTGTCCCTTATAATGAATGCTCCAGGCTCCCTGTCCTTCAACAGATTGATGGCTATAAGAAGGAAAGAGGAGGAGAACAAGGAGGAGCAGAAGCAGAAGAAGAAGATGGAGATTTATGATGAGATTGCAAAGGATGAGATATAAAGGGAAATGGCCAGAAAAAAAGACAGTGATTGAATGAGAGTCAGATGCATAAAATGGATGAGAGGATAAACAGAAGGGCAGCAAAGATGAAAAGAGAATACACGATTAAGTGAAGAATGTCCACCACTGTTACTTTTCTCTCTTTCTTTTTGAGATCAATAAATTTATAGTAGCGTGTTGATGGAACTATCTAACTCTCACCTTGCTCTCTGGAGATGTCTGGCTTGTACCAGAACTTGGAGGTGTCCTGGACAAACTTGACATTCATCTTAATGTCTGGATAACCATCTGTTTGGATGAAAAGAGACAAGGAAATGATTACTATAAAGGCCAGAAGCCTTCTGCCAACTTAAAACAAAAAGCATTCTCATCTTTAAGTGTTTCACCATATATGGACTTGGAGACGTCTGGGAACATGTGTGTGCCGGACAAGTTTGGTGTGCTGCCACCACTGGCCGCTGTCGCGTTCTTGTTGTCTGTCCTCTCTGCATCTCCGCTGGACATGTGCCTCTTTTCTGGCATCTGTGGGGAGATGGGGAAGGCAGGCGTAGAGTGCGGTTGGGCACTACCCTGACGAGATGCAGCCCCCAGCTCATCGGGTGTGCTATG
>NW_018128041.1:178450-180340 GCF_001952655.1 Monopterus albus
GCCCCATCAGGGGGCTAGGAGGCACACCGGCAGCTGCTGTCTTAGGGTTTTGGCCAATCAGAGGACTGGAGGTTACCCCTGCTGGAGATGGGTGTCTGCTCAGTGAGGGACTGGCCTGACCCAGGCGTCTCTGGAGGGCAGGGCTTGGTGGTGTGTTGGTGGCCACTGTGCGGTGGAGGGTGTTGGGGCTGCCAGGGACAGTGTGGACACCCATGATGTTGACCTGGGAGCCCTCAGGGGAGTTGGGTCTGTGGGGGTGGGAGGGAGTACCTTCTGAAGAAACAATCCTCCTCCTACAAAAAAACAACAATGGGCAAAATGGTTACATCCTGTATCTGCTATTTATACTTTAAATATAGAAAATCATAAGGATCATTTGAGCATCATTATCTAATATATTTAGTATTGAGTGGAATAAATTGCTCATCAATTGCCTATCTGCTTATCTTTATCAGCCTATTACATTTTTCTTATTTAGGATAACCAGGACTAAGCAGAAAATGCCAGTACTGAAAATTCATGGACTATTATGCTTACCAAACACAATCCAGTTGCAAAATGCATTTATTCAAAATTCTGAACATGTCAAATATGAAATGTGTACATTGACTACAGACTGGTTATATGATTATTTGGCCAATGTGTAACAATATTGTGATAGATGACTGCAGTTTTAATAGTGCTTCTCTTCCCTATCTTTCAACCAGCTGTGAAACTTTTTACTCACCCATCAGCACTGTGAATTGGACTACTGGGGAATAGAGGAGTGTTGAACGGCTGTGCTCTGGAATCCCCAAAACTGCAATTGTCTGAGCACCAGAAAGCATCAAAAAACACACAAACACAGTTAACTTAGTATGTTACATAACATTTTTTGTCCAGAACCAAATGGAAGTTTTCAGGCATCATGCCCAAACAAAAAGCTGGAAAGACAGAAATAAAAAATGATTCCAAATGTATTCTTACTCCAACAATCATTCTGTGGAAATGCGGGATGCACAAGTAAAAAGGAAAACATCTGCCCGCAGAGAATCAGAAGATTGTGCTGATGTTTGGTGCAGAGGCCCCTAAAGTATATTGCCACAGAAAGGCACTCACCTTGCTCTCCATCATTAGTATCAGTGTCTGACAGCAAGAAAGATAGAAAGCAATAGTAGGAAAAGAAGAGGAGGTATTATATAGTAAGACATAATGCAGTGATGCTGCTCTGGAAGTATCTAAACAAAGTCAAAACTTCTGTAAATTTACTATTGCACCTTTTCTTTTCCTTTAAGTAGCTTCAAGGTTGTTGAATTACCCTCTGTCTGACAATTTATATATGTCCTGTATCAACTTGCTCCAATTCTTCACTGAAATTGTAAGTTCACGCTGAATGAAATAACTCTTGTATTTGATGTGTATAAACTGACCTGATGCCCCCTGTTGGTGTGGCTTCATTCCCAGTATAGACACAGGATTCTTGGTGAAACCTGGGGGAGAACGAGCTACAGACAAAAAGACAGATGAGAACTGTGTTTTCAAGGAATGACAAAAAAAAAGAAGAAAAGAATAAAACATAGCCTACTTAAGATGATGGCAGTAAGATGAGAACCGGACTCACAAGCCATGCAAGAATGCAACATTTCCAATACAAGTGGATTTACATGTCTGAGATGCACTTGATTAATGAAAATATTTCATATCAATCAGGCGTTTACTTCAAATGACCAAAAAGTGCTGGTGTGTTTTTAAAACATTTACTTTATGCTTATGCTCATAGATGTAGACCAATGGAATAAGTTTAAATGATCAACATCACATATTCACTTATTAACTGTACAAAGATGATATAAAAATCAGTCATATGTAAGGTCAGAGGAACCAGAAAATAGATGCATTCAATGTGGCACC